>NC_133332.1:110236947-110481947 GCF_042186555.1 Aquarana catesbeiana | reverse complement strand
TGGTGTACGTTTTCAAATACACTTTCAAGCAGGCAGGCAGATGATTCAGTGATCTGCAATGCATAAAATATATATACACAGTCTCCTACATATATATATCCACTGCATTCCAGTCTAGCCAAGCCTATATTTGACTGCAGGCCATTCCTGGTTTACGTTTTCAAATACACTTTCAGGCAGGCAGGCAGGTGATTCAGTGATCTGCAGTGCATTAAATATATATATACAGTCTCCTACATATATATATATCCACTGCATTCTAGTCTAGCCAAGCCTATATCTGACTGCAGGCCATTCCTGGTGTACTTTTTCTAGTAAACTTCAGATGGTGTTTTGCTAATAAAATTTTACAGTATGTCTGGAAGGCCAACAAGGAGAGGCAGACGCTCACAGGCCACTAAAAGAGGGCAAGCAGGCTCTGTGTCTACAGCAAACAGTGCTGGTCGCGGACACGGTGCATCCTTAGCACGTGGCCATGGGGCACGCTTGTCTTTTTTTCGACAGCTGGCCATGTTGATCCACAACATGCAGAAGAGTTGGTAGAGTGGATAACTAAGCCGTCCTCATCCTCCCCATCCTCCTCATCCTCTGTCACCCAGGCTCAGAGTAGTTTGTCTGCCAATGCAGCTGCCAAAGCGGCCTATTCTATCAGCTCAATGTCACTCCTTCCCTAGCCCTACCATCATACACGGAGGAATACCCTGAACTGTTGGACCACAGTGTCGAGTACATGCTGCAGGAGGATGCACAGCGTTTTGAAGGCTCAGATGATGGTACCCAGGTTGAGGAAGGCAGTAACATGAGCCCAGAGAGAGGGGGTGTCCAAGAAGGACAAGAAGCTGGCAGTCATGTTCCCCCAGCTGCAGCATACTGCCAAGTTTGCTCCAGTGATGAAGAGGGAGGGGATGATGAGGTCACTGACTCTACGTGGGTGCCTGATAGAAGAGAGGAGGAGGAGGAGGCACATCTCCAATGAGGCAGGATGCCCTCCAGGGGCCAGCATAAGGGCAGCCACCTGACTGCATCACACTGCAGAGCTCCGCATATGCAGGTCGCTGCTGACTCCCTGCATATTTTGAAAAGTTCTTTGGTGTGGGCCTTTTTTGATATGTGTGCAGCAGATCGCACCATTGCTGTTTGCAACATACGTCTGAAGCATATCAAGCGTGGCCAAAACAGCAGCCGCTTGGGCACCACATGCTTGACCAGACATATGTCGACCTCCCATGCAGTCCGTTGGCAACAGTACTTAAAAGACCAACACCAAAGAACAAGGCAGATATCTCTTTGCTCCTCATCAGCTGGGATCTCCAACCCCACTATACCTTCAGTCCTCTCAGAAACCTGCACTGAGAGGAATGAAGGTGTAGAATTAGGTGTGCCAAGTACTTGCGGGCAATCTGCTATCGCTACACAAACATCCGATTGTAGCAGGCAAATTTCCCTACCCCAGTTGCTAAACCGTTGAAAGAAATTCGGTCCCAGCCATCCACATGCTCAGCGGCTGAATGCTAGCTTGGCTAAATTGCTAGCACTCCAACTGCTACCTTTTCAACTGGTAGACTCTGCCCCCTTTCGTGAATTTGCAGAATGTGTGGTACCTCAGTGGCAGGTCCCCAAACACCATTTCTTTTCACGGAAGGCCATTCCGGCTCTCTACCGGCATGTGGAAGGCATTGTCTTGGCCTCGTTGGAAGGGCGGTCAGCGGTAAGGTGCATATTACCGCTGACTCATGGTCCAGCAGGCATGGACAGAGATGTTACCTTTCTTTCACGGTGCACTGGGTAACTCTACTAGCAGCTGGGAAGGATGCAGGACAGGGTGCAGTATTGTTGAAGCTTATTCTGCCACCACTTCTCCAAAATGCTAGTAGTGGTGATTCTGCCACACCTCTCTCCTCCGCCCCCTCCTCTTCTTCTTCCTCTATGGCCTCTTCCTCTGCAGATTTGTCCTCGGAACCAGCGGTGCTCCATAGGCATTCAAGGGGCTACGCAAGGACTCAGGCAAAAAGATCCCATGCGGTGCTTGAGTTGGTCTGCTTAGGGGACAGGAGCCACACTGGGGCAGAGATTCTGTCAGTTCTGCAGGGGCAGACTCAGAGGTAGTTGATTGCATGCCAGCTTCAGCCAGGAATGGTGGTTTGCAACAATGGCATCAACCTCCTCTCCGCCCTCTGACAGGGACACTTGACCCATGTTCCCTGTTTGGCTCACGTCCTTAATTTGGTGGTGCAGCGGTTCTTGTGCAGGTACCCTGGCTTACAGGATGTCCTGAGGCAGGCCAGGAAAGTCTGTGGGCATTTCTGCCGGTCATATAATGCCAGTGCTCAGCTGGCTGATCTTCAAAAGGAATGCAACCTGCCCAAGAACCGCCTCATTTGTGACATGCCCACCAGGTGGAACTCAACGTTGGCAATGCTGCAGTGGCTGCACATGCAGCAGAGGGACATCAATGAGTACCTGTGTGAGTATGGCACCAGGACAGGGTCAGGGGAGCTTGGCTTTTTTTCGCCATGCCAGTGGCTACTGATCAAGGATGCATGCACTGTCCGGTCACCATTTGAGGAGGCCACGAGGATGGTGAGCAGTGACAGTGCATGCATCAGTGATACTGTCCTTCTTGTCTTCCTGTTGGAGCACACGTTTCATGGAATCATGGACAGGGCACTTGAGGCAGAACAGAGGGAGGAAGAGGAGGACTTCCTTACCTCTCAAGGCCCCCTTTATCCAGGCAGTATTCGTGCAGGTCTGCCGATCACACAGGAAGAGGAGGAGGAGGAGGATTATGTCAGCATGGAGGTGGAGCCTAGCACTCAGCATCAGCAGCAGTCTTCAAGGGATCGTTTATCAGTCCCCAGAAACCCATGGACTTGTATGTGGCTAGGAGGAGGTGGCTGTTGATCATGTCATCCTTAGTGACTCAGAGTACTCCGGATCGAATGCCTCAGCAAACCTTTGCTGCATGGCCTCCCTGATCCTGCAAAGCCTGCAAAAGGACCCTCAGATTCGTGGTATCAAGGAGAGGGACCATTACTGGCTGGCAACCGTTCTTGATCCACGTTACAAGGGTAAGATTATGGAACTTATAAAGCCTTTGCAGAGGGAGCAGAGGATGAAACATGTTCAGGAGGCCTTGCAAAAAGGTTTGTGCAATGTGTTTCCAGAGCCTGGGAGGTTAAAATTTCCTGGTCCTCCTGGACAATGTGTTGCTGAGGCTTTGGTCAGTCACAGAAGGAGCGGTGGAGAAGGTGGCCGTCTGACCGATGCGTTCAGACAATTCTTTAGTCCGCAGCCCCAAGGTCTGATCGGTTCCAGCAACCATCGCCAGCGTCTGATTTACATGGTGCAGGAATACCTAAGGGCAAGATCAGACTTGGACACCTTTCCTAACGAAAATCCACTGGGTTACTGGGTCTTGAGGATGGATCACTGGCCAGAGCTTGCACAATATGCAATTGAGCTACTGGCCTGTCCTGCATCCAGCGTTTTTTCTGAACACACATTCAGTGCTGCTGGAGGTTTTGTAACCTATCACAGAGTGTGCCTGTCCACAGACTCAGCTGATCCGCTCACCTTCAAAAAAATGAATCAGTCTTGATCACCAGCTAACAAGCACCTCATGCTGATGTAACCGATTAATTTTTCTATGAATGTGAGATCCCTTGAAGACTGCCTATGCCGAGTGACTATCCTGTTTTGCTCAGTGACTATCCTATTCCTCCTCAATGTTCATTTTGATAGCTTCTAAGAACATTTTTGTTTCAGGGCACCACCACCAGTGCCTAAGGCCCAATTTTTCTGCCCTGCCCCTGTTTAACAGAGGCGTATAATTACAATTTTTGCTGTAATATTTCACAGCAGGGCTTGTTCTTGCGCTCAACTAGAGTATCTGTGAGGGGTTGCAGTGTTGTGGACCACCACCTATGCCTAAGGCCCAATTTTTGCTGCCCCTGTTTAACAGGGGCGTGTAATTACAATTTTTGCTGTAAATTTTCACAGCAGCGCTCAATTTCGCGCTTAACTAGAGTATCTGTGAGGGCTTGCAGTGTTCTGGCACCACCACCAATGCCTAAAGCCCAATTTTTCTGCCCCTGTTTAACAGGGGTGTGTAATTTCAATTTTTGCTATAATATTTCACAGCAGGGCTCGTACCTGTGCTCAGCAAGAGTATCTGTGAGGCTTTACAGTGTTGTGTCACCACCACCACCGCCTAAGACCCAATTTTTCTGCCCCTGTTGAACAGGGGCATGTAATTACAATTCTTGAAATAATATTTCACAGTAGGGCCCGTTCATGCACCCACCAAGAGTAACTGTGGGGGCTTACAGTGTTCTGGTACCATATAAACTGTAGGTAAACAGGTAAAAACCGCCCAAGCCCGCACTACCACCTCTGTGCTTGACTGAATAAAGACGACCCAATTGGAGCTGCCACTTAAAATATAAAATATGTGTAAACTGAATCCATCCCTAAACTGAGAAGATGAATAGTGGCGCTAACCCCACGTATTGTGGGAGTGAGACAGGCACTAACGCACACCCCGATGATGTAGAGTGAGCTGGAAATACACTGAATCTCACAAGCTGTGCATGTAGGATGAGTTTAAAGTGAACAAACAAATTAACATCCCCTATTACTATAGCATATAAAAAACATATATATACCTTGATATAGTGTGACACTATAACACAAGTGAATAAAATAAAATATAATACAGATGATCAGACCAACAATATGACTGAAATGTGAAACAAGTGAACTATAAATCATACACCCCCTGGCAGTTGTGTATAACTGGTATATTACTACCAGCATTAAAAATTAAGCTGAGAGAAAAAAGTCTAATAGATGAATTGATAACTAAAAAATATATTAAAAATAAAAATGAAAAACAGTCCACATAAACTGTGAAGGCATGCGGAGAAATTCCAAAAGTGAGGGTGTCTCCAATCTGCTCAGCCGTGATCCAAAAAATCCACCACACCTCGGTGACGTGATTCCACTCCCTTCTGAAGTTCAAACTCACCAGCTATTAAGGCCTCCCACTCTTGTGTTTGGCCAAACAGAGCCTCAACCCACTCTCATGGGGGTTAGCATGCGACCATAGATATCCACTGCTATATAACCTGAGCAATCTCAGGTAGGGCAAGAAAGACGTTGAAGTACTCCAAGAAGGGATCTTTAGAGACAAGAGTTTCTTCTAGATCTCCCGAAAGGATCTCTGGAGCTAAATTATGGGTTCCCTTATCTTTACAATATTGGCCTTTTAGTCCCCTTGCAGTTTGTTTGTGGTGTGGTGTTTTCCATCTGTGAAGAGGTCATATTTCAGGCCCTAAATAAAGGAGGTGAGGGGTGAACTCTGTGAGTTGGACCATATGACTCCTCCACCAGGGAGGACAGACCATATTGGCCCCATAAAGAATGAGGAAGGACATCTGGTTACAAAGGATGGGGAGATGGCAAAGGTATTGAATTTATTCTTCTCAGTCTTCACGAGTGAATCGGGGGGCTTCAGTAACCAAAACTGCAGTGTTTATCCTCATGACACAACACAGGAAGCACCTACATGGTTAACAGAGGACGGAATTAAAATTAGACTTGAGAAACTTAACATTAATAAATCACCGGGACCAGATGGCTTGCATCCGAGGGTACTTAGGGAAATCAGTCAGGTGATTGCCAGACCATTGTTCCTAATTTTTACAGACAGTCAATTGACTGGAATGGTACCAGCTGATTGGAGAAAAGCCAATGTAGCACCAATATTTAAAAAGGGCCCAAAAAACATCCCTGGGAATTACAGACCAGTTAGCCTAACATCAATAGTATGTAAACTCTTGGAGGGGATGATAAGGGACTATATACAAGATTTTAGTAATAAGAATGATATCTTTAGCAGTAATCAGCATGGATTCATGAAGAATCGTTCTTGCCAAACCAATCTATTAACCTTCTATGAGGAGGTGAGTTGCCATCTAGATAAAGGAAGGCCCGTAGACGTGGTGTATCTGGATTTTGCAAAAGCATTTGACACAGTTCCCCATAAACGTTTACTGTACAAAATAAGGTCCGTTGGCATGGACCATAGGGTGAGTACATGGATTGAAAACTGGCTACAAGGGCGTGTTCAGAGGGTGGTGATAAATGGGGAGTACTCAGAATGGTCAGGGGTGGGTAGTGGGGTTCCCCAGGGTTCTGTGCTGGGACCAATCCTATTTAATTTGTTTATAAATGACCTGGAGGATGGGATAAACAGTTCAATCTCTGTATTTGCAGACAATACTAAGCTAAGCAGGGCAATAACTTCTCCGCAGGATGTGGAAACCTTGCAAAAAGACCTGAACAAATTAATGGGGTGGGCGACTACATGGCAAATGAGGTTCAATGTAGAAAAATGTAAAATAATGCATTTGGGTGGCAAAAATATGAATGCAATCTATACACTGGGGGGAGAACTGGGGGAATCTAGGATGGAAAAGGACCTGGGGGTCCTAGTAGATGATAGGCTCAGCAATGGTATGCAATGCCAAGCTGCTGCTAATAAAGCAAACAGAATATTGGCATGCATTAAAAGGGGGATCAACTCCAGAGATAAAACGATAATTCTCCCGCTCTACAAGACTCTGGTCCGGCCGCACCTGGAGTATGCTGTCCAGTTCTGGGCACCAGTCCTCAGGAGGGATGTACTGGAAATGGAGCGAGTACAAAGAAGGGCAACAAAGCTAATAAAGGGTCTGGAGGATCTTAGTTATGAGGAAAGGTTGCGAGCACTGAACTTATTCTCTCTGGAGAAGAGACGCTTGAGAGGGGATATGATTTCAATTTACAAATACTGTACTGGTGACCCCACAATAGGGATAAAACTTTTTCGCAGAAGAGAGTTTAATAAGACTCGTGGCCACTCATTACAATTAGAAGAAAAGAGGTTTAACCTTAAACTACGTAGAGGGTTCTTTACTGTAAGAGCGGCAAGGATGTGGAATTCCCTTCCACAGGCGGTGGTCTCAGCGGGGAGCATTGAAAGCTTCAAGAAACTGTTAGATAATCACCTGAATGACCGCAACATACAGGGATATGTAATAAAATACTGACACATAATCACACACATAGGTTGGACTTGATGGACTTGTGTCTTTTTTCAACCTCACCTACTATGTAACTATGTAACTATGTAACCACCTCCAGCAACACCTCCAACACCACAGCCACAGCCTGGAAGGAAGCATGCAAGGAAGCCTTGAGAGTGATGGCCTGGGTTCGGTCTGGTCTGGCAAAAAACGCAGGCTGTTGTAAGACCACAGCCTCGGGACATACATGTCATCTGCTGCTGCTCCCGATCTCTCTGAGTCCTGGATCGCCTTGTGCTCCCTATTAAATGGACTGCTCAAGCTCCCAATTTTGCCTGTCAAATAATTGATGTCTGCCCTGGGGTACAAAGGCTTCACCAATTCCAACTGTTTCTCCAGAGTTGCCTTCCTCTTTATTTTGTTAGGACCCCTAATAAATTTTTAATTTTTGTTTTGACAAATAATTGGCTATGTGTTTTACTTCAAAAAGGACAGTTTGTTAGTGAGTAGGCAGGTACATTTCAAAAATACAATGTTAAATTAACAAGGGACACCAAGACCAACCAACGTCTTTGAGGTTAATAAATACAAGATAATAATAATGTTGTGGTAACTTGACACACAAAACGACAAAAAATATTATGGAGATCACTATAAAAAAAAAGCTTTTCAGATCTTGAGAAAAAAAAAAAAAGTAGATCACTATGAAAAAAAACAAAGATTATTCTGGAGATCTTGTGAAAAAAACAAAAAAACAAAGATTATTCAAAAATAATAAGAAATCAGTTTGTCAGAACTCTGTGTGAATATCAGCAGCAAAGCAACTTCATTATTCTAGCATTAGAAAGGAGAAGAGAATGCGCTGCATTGAAAGATTAAAAAATTTGCAGCGTGATGAATGTGCTATCTCCATTACGAACGCTAGTTTTACAAGACTGAACGCTTCCGTCTCATACTTGAATTTGAGCATGCTTGGAATTTGGTGTGTCAGACTTGTGTACTTGTGGAAAATTTGAGAACCTGCTCTCAAACATTTGTGAGCGGAAATTCTGACAGCAAATGTCTGATGGAGCATATACACGGTCGGACTTTCCGACAACAAGCTCACATCGAACATTTCCCGTCAGAAATTTCCGACCGCGTGTACGCGGCAAAACTCAGAATAAATAAAAAAGGCACTCGAAGATTGACCCAAAATTCACCTACAAAGGTTATATTAGGTATGAATAGCTCTAAATAGTGGGAGCATATAGGTACATATACAACTGGAAAAATGGAGTTAAAAAGCCTGATTCAAACTCAACCACCAAAGAACTTTATAGAATATATGACATTACTATAAATTCACATTTTATAAATCAAGAAATAACAAAAAAAATGGATATATGCAAATTGGATAGTGCATTAAAATGGTACCAAACCCACAACATACACACGTGACATTTCAGTCAAACTCCTGCAAGGAGGGGGTTGGGGGCATGGTTTACCGGCATTATATATGACTATGGATACACACAGTGCTAGTGCACCCAACTTGCTAAGGGGGCACTCGGAGGAAGAAGGAGTGGAGAGTACCAGCGGAGGACCGCCAAAGAGGAAGTAAGGGGTCACTCTGTGCAATATTGTTGCACAAAACAGGTAGGTTTAACATCTTTTTTTATTTTAATTTAAAAAATAGCCTTTAATATCACTTTAGACCAGAGCTGTTTTTATGCCGAGGGTATATTGAATAAAAAATAGGCTAAACTTTATTTGCACCAAAAATAATTGAGTGTGAATTAAGCCCCACTCTTACATATGGCACTACTAAGTCTGGAAACATAGTGGCATTCATTCTTGCTACAATGTGATGGGTGGAAGCACAGTTCCCAGTAAGATGATACAATTGATACTACTGTAGCTGGTAACAACAGTGTGATTCTGGTGATTATAGGGTAACAATCAGATCTTTTTTCAAATAAATAATTTTTTTGATAGGCACCATACAGCAGCCTGAGAAACAAATCTCACCCTGCTTCATGGTAGCAATGACTGTGCCTCCTATATACTGTACATTTAAAGTGTAACTGCATTTTACTTTAAGTGTATACAGTAAAACCTTGGTTTGAGAGTACCTTGGTTTGAGAGCGTTTTGCAAGACAAGGAACATTTCTAAATAAATTTTGACTTGATTTGCAAGTGATGTCCTGATATACAAGTAGCGTCATGTCACAACTGTGTATAAAAGAGAAGAGAGGCGCCTCTAAGTGTAGTAATATGGTTACATTTAAGGAAGGTACAACATTTAGCAACATATTGCTACACTTAGAGGCGCCTCTCTTCTCTTTTATAATCTGTAGCTCCTGCTGGATTTTGCTTCTAATCCTCTTGTGGAGGCTTCCATTTGTGGATAGACATTGTATGGTTACACAACCTGGTCACATTGCTATAATCTTTTTATATGGACTATAAACTGAAGGACCGATGAATAAATGGTTGTGGAAGGAATCATTTGAGTTTCCATGATTTCTTATGGGGAAATTTGATTTGATATACAAGTGCTTTGGATTACAAGCATGTTTCTGGAACGAATTATACTTGCAATCCAAGGTTTTACTGTACATACAGTATGCTTGTAGAGGATAGCATATTCTATAGGAATGATCAGAGCTTGCAGATTGCATGATCCAGAGCTTATAGCTCACTGGAACAGGGTCAGGTGCATAAAATACTGCGGCATTGCTGGAGCATTAATAAAATGACTGTTACAGTAAAAGTGCTGTTACACTTTAAATCATAAACAGTTATATATACAGATCTATAGACTTGAAAGAGTGACATTCAGAAAGCAAAGAGGGCAGAAGGATTTTAGCATAAAAAAAAGGCAGGTCAGAAGTGGTCCAGATATAGTCCATCCACTTTTCTGTTTTAAAATTGCAGCATGTCTTATCTGATATTCTAGAAACCTCAAAACTTATTTCTGGGAGCAAATTTGGTGTTCCAAGTGACAAATTGGGTAAGGTCTAAACTGAAGTTGCTTTGACAGTTCTGGGATATTTGATAACTCCCATGTCCAATTTAAACCTTTGCTACCAGAAGGTCATAGTACCTTGGCTGACCTCACTTGCGGGTCTGTAATAAACTGATCTATTAGTGCCGAGGAAATTAAACCTTACTATTTAATCAGCCTATTCCAGTACACATTCAGTAAGTGTGCCATTTGTTACCTGCACTTTCCATTACACAGTGTGCTGTGACAAGAAATATATTAGCAGCTGAGAGCTCTATGTTTGTGATCATTGGCATGATGTCCTAGTACTCTGAGAAACGCTTTAAATCTTAGCATCTCATTGGTTGGTGAGTGAAAGATGTGTTCGGGAACTCACCCTGTCCTTCAAACTACTTTCCCTTCTCTTCAAGGAAGTTTAGAAGATTGTGTGCTGTGACTGGCAATCATTTATAGAAATGGGGATTTATGTACCGATGAGTATTTAATATAAACAGAAAGCGACAAATCATACAGCTATAATATATAACCAGCCGAGTCTGTACCTTTTAAGTGTAGAAATGCTTCTAATTTATGTTTTTGCCGGTGCTATAAGGGAAACTTAAAGCGTATTTCTACTTTTTCAGCCAAATAGGAATAACACCTACTTTGTATTTGTTATATGTTCCTACTAACATAGCATACGGTAACTTAATGGTCTTAAACTCAAAAACAACATTTATTATATTGCAGCTTAACAATCCATAGATGTGATGGCTGCATTTGTTTTCTTTTCTACGCTTTCTTTTATTTTTATCTGGTGATATGGCCAGTAAGTCTGTTGTTTTTCAGAAGAACAAGCTCTCTAATGTCCCATACACATGATCAGACTTTCCAAAAACAAAACCGTGGATTTTTGTCCGAAGGTTGTTGGATCCAACTTGTCTTGCATACACATGGTCACACAAATGTTGGCCAACAATTACGAATGTAGTAACGTACACGGCATACGGCGAGCCGATAAAAAAGAAGTTCAATAGTGATGTGTGATTCCAAGCATGCGTGCTTGTACTTTGGACTTTTGTCCGACGGACTTGTGTACACACGATCGGAAAATCCGACAACAAACATTTGTTGGCAGAAAATTTGAGCACATGCTAGCCAACATTTGTTGGCAGAAAGTCCGACACCAAATGTTCGATGGAGCATACACACAGTCAGACTTTCTGCCAACAAGCTCACATCAAACATTTGTTGTCAGAAAATCCGACCGTGTGTACGGGGCATTACAATGCATCAAACCATTCAACATTCTTACAATGGTCAGCTTTTATTACTGTAAAACCTTTATCCCAAAAAAGAAAAAACAACAAAAAAACGTTGCTTGTGTAACTGCAGTGTAAGCTGGACTTTGGCTTCAATTTGTTAGTGTATCTAAATCTGCTAGTACATCTAACACTCCCCTTCCCCCAGACTGGCTGCTGTTCAAATGTGCTTCCTATGCTCTTTCATCCAGAGTACATGTATCAATGCCAAAAAAAAGGTTTTAAAAATGGCCGTTTTTTTGGGAGCAGTGATTTTAATAATGCTTAAAATGAAACAATAAAAGTGAAATATTCCTTTAAATATTGTGCCTGGGAGTGACTATAGTATGTCTGTAAAGTGGCACATTTTTTCCGTGTTTAGAACAGTCCCTGCACAAAATGACATTTCCAAAGGAATAAAAGTAATTTAAAACTGCTTGCGGCTGTAATGTAATGTCGCGTCCCGGCAATATACGTAGATGAAAATCATTGAGAAAAACGGCATGGGTCCCCCCCCAGCCCATTACCAGGCCCTTTGGGTCTGGTATGGATATTGAGGGGAACCCCGCACCCAAATTACAAAAAAAAAGGCGTGGGGCCCCCAGGCCCTATATACTCTGAACAGCAGTATACAGGAGGTCCCCGGGTTACAAACAAGATAGGGAGTGTAGGTTTGTTCTTAAGTTGAATCTGTTTGTAATTTGGAACAGGTACATTTTTAAAGTGTAGCTCCAGCCAAAAAATCTATTTTTAAGCTTTTTGGATAACATAGGGAAGGGTTATCACCCCTGTAACATTTATTTTGCTGTCTGTGCCTCTGTTCAGAAGATTTCACCTCACTATCTGTCCCAATGACAATTGGACTTTGAAAATTTTGTGTTTAGGGAAACTAGGATTGGTGATAAAGCATCAGTGGAGACACCTTTTTCCCATATTAACTCTTGCAGGAGAAAATTTTCCCTTCCTAGGGGTAGATTTCTTCTCACTTCCTGTTGTCTCCCTCCGTTTGTAAGTTGGAGTTGTTTATAAGTTGAATGTTTGAAAATAAGGGACCGCCTGTATATACTATACAGCCTGCCCTATACACTCTACACATATATATGCATCCCAGGTGTTGTATATATAGATCCTATTCTTCTCTTCCTAATATACTGACAGGCAGGCAGGTGTTTTTACAGTATTTTCAGTTACTGTACTGTGTACCCTGCACAGTTGCACTTACAGTATAGCTACCTGAAGCCAGGTGCTTGTGTAGGCTCTTGACATATTTCCAGTTACTGTACTGTGTACCCTGCACAGTTGCACCTACAGTATAACTACCTGAAGCCAGGTGCTTGTGTAGGCTCTTGATGTATTTCCAGTTACTGTACTGTGTACCCTGCACAGTTGCACCTACAGTATAGCTACCTGAAGCCAGGTGCTTGTGTGGGCTCTTGACGTATTTCCAGTTACTGTACTGTGTACCCTGCACAGTTGCACCTACAGTATAGCTACCTGAAGCCAGGTGCTTGTGTAGGCTCTTGACATATTTCTAGTTACTGTACTGTGTACCCCGCACAGTTGCACCTAGAGTATAACTACCTGATGCCAGGTGCTTGTGTAGGCTCTTGACGTATTTCCAGTTACTGTACTGTGTACCCTGCACAGTTGCACCTACAGTATAACTACCTGAAGCCAGGTGCTTGTGTAGGCTCTTGACATATTTCCAGTTACTGTACTGTGTACCCTGCACAGTTGCACCTACAGTATAGCTACCTGAAGCCAGGTGCTTGTGTGGGCTCTTGACGTATTTCCAGTTACTGTACTGTGTACCCTGCACAGTTTCACCTACAGTATAACTACCTGAAGCCAGGTGCTTGTGTAGGCTCTTGATGTATTTCCAGTTACTGTACTGTGTACCCTGCACAGTTGCACCTACAGTATAACTACCTGAAGCCAGTTGCTTGTGTAGGCTCTTGACATATTTCCAGTTACTGTACCGTGTACCCTGCACAGTTGCACCTACAGTATAGCTACCTGAAGCCAGGTGCTTGTGTGGGCTCTTGACGTATTTCCAGTTACTGTACTGTGTACCCTGCACAGTTGCACCTACAGTATAACTACCTGAAGCCAGGTGCTTGTGTAGGCTCTTGATGTATTTCCAGTTACTGTACTGTGTACCCTGCACAGTTGCACCTACAGTATAACTACCTGAAGCAAGGTGCTTGTGTGGGCTCTTGACATATTTCCAGTTACTGTACTGTGTACCCCGCACAGTTGCACCTAGAGTATAACTACCTGACGCCAGTTGCTTGTGTAGGCTCTTGACATATTTCCAGTTACTGTACCGTGTACCCTGCACAGTTGCACCTACAGTATAGCTACCTGAAGCCAGGTGCTTGTGTGGGCTCTTGACGTATTTCCAGTTACTGTACTGTGTACCCTGCACAGTTGCACCTACAGTATAACTACCTGAAGCCAGGTGCTTGTGTAGGCTCTTTACGTATTTCCAGTTACTGTACTGTGTAACGAGAAAGAAAGAGAAAGAGGGTGCACCAGCCATGTGCATTATCTTTTGTAAAAGTATTTAATAAAGTAATAAAAAGGAATTACTCCCAAGCAATAGTCGAGTAAGGCACAATGTAAAAACTGCACCAACTAGCAGTATACGGTTCTATGATGAGCAAAACCTTCCAAGGGTCATGGAGGAACACACAAGCATCACTACCAGCTGACGTGTTTCGAAGGGAACGTCCCTTCTTCATCAGAGCTCAGCAGTGATCACTCCTTCAGCAGTCCCTGTATATATAGTGTGCCTAAGGAGCACCATCAGTAAAACAGGGAGGGCATGTGGGGCCCCACCCCCTCAATATGCCCCTCCCTCTCACGCCCCTCAACTATGTGGGCAAAAAGTAAATAAATAACTAACTAGAAATTAATAAATATCAAATAAATAAATATCTAGTAGATACAGGGCTGCCCATGATGGACACACAACAGCATATAATAATAGTAATTAGGGATGAGCCGAACACCCCCCTGTTCGGTTTGCACTAGAACATGCAAACAGGAAAAAAGTTCGTTCGAACACGCGAACACCGTTAAAGTCTATGGGACACGAACATGAATAATCAAAAGTGCTAATTTTAAAGGCTTATATGCAAGTTATTGTCATAAAAAGTGTTTGGGGACCTGGGTCCTGCCCCAGGGGACATGGATCAATGCAAAAAAAACTTTTAAAAACGGCCGTTTTTTCAGGAGCAGTGATTTTAATAATGCTTAAAGTCAAACAATAAAGGTGTAATATCCCTTTAAATTTTGTAGCTGGGGGGTGTCTATAGTATGCCTGTAAAGGGGTGCATGTTTCCCGTGTTTAGAACAGTCTGACAGCAAAATGACATTTCAAAGGAAAAAAGCCATTTAAAACTACTCACGGCTATTGCATTGCCGGTCCGACAATACACATAGAAGTTCATTGATAAAAACGGCATGGGAATTCCCCACAGGGGAACCCCGAACCAAAATTTAAAAAAAAAATGACGTGGGGGTCCCCCTAAATTCCATACCAGGCCCTTCAGGTCTGGTATGGATATTAAGGGGAACTCTGGACAAAAAAAAAAAAAAATGAGGTGGGGGTCCCCCTAAATTCCATACCAGACCCTTCAGGTCTAGTATGGATTTTAAGGGGAACCCCGCGCCCAAAAAAAAAAAATCGGCGTGGGGTCCCCCCAAAAATCCATACCAGACCCTTATCCGAGCATGCAACCTGGCAGGCTGCAGGAAAAGAGGGGGGATGAGAGAGCGCCCCCCCTCCTGAACCGTACCAGGCCACATGACCTCAACATTGGGAGGGTGCTTTGGGGTAGCCCCCCAAAACACCTTGTCCCCATGTTGATGAGGACAAGGGCCTCATCCCCACAACCCTGGCCGGTGGTTGTGGGGGTCTGCGGGTGGGGGGCTTATCGGAATCTGGAAGCCACCTTTAAAAAGGGGACCCCCGGATCCCGCCCCCCCCGTGTGAAATGGTAAGGTTTGTACCCCTACCATTTCACTAAAAAACTGTCAAAATGTTAAAAATGACAAGGGACAGTTTTTGACAGTTTTTGACAAGGTGTTTTGGGGGGCTACCCCAAAGCACCCTCCCAATGTTGAGGGCATGTGGCCTGGTACGGTTCAGGAGGGGGGGGGGCGCTCTCTCGTCCCCCCCTCTTTTCCTGCGGCCTGCCAGGTTTCGTGCTCAGATAAGGGTCTGGTATGGATTTTTGGGGGGACCCCACGCCATTTTTTTTTGGCGCGGGGTTCCCCTTAAAATCCATACCAGACCTGAAGGGTCTAGTATGGAATTTAGGGGGACCCCCACCTCATTTTTTTTATTTTGGCCGGGGTTCCCCTTAATATCCATACCAGACCTGAAGAGCCTGGTATAGAATTTAGGGGGACCCCCACATCATTTTTTTTTATTTTGGTTCGGTGTTCCCCTGTGGGGAATTTCCATGCCGTTTTTATCAATGAACTTCTATGTGTATTGTCGGACCGGCAATGCAATAGCCGCGAGTAGTTTTAAATGGCTTTTTTCCTTTGAAATGTCATTTTGCTGTGAGACTGTTCTAAACACGGGAAACATGCGCCCCTTTACAGGCATACTATAGACACCCCCCAGCTACGAAATTTAAAGGAATATTACACTTTTATTGTTTGACTTTAAACATTATTAAAATCACTGCTCCTGAAAAAACGGCCGTTTTTAAAAGTTTTTTTTGCATTGATCCATGTCCCCTGGGGCAGGACCCAGGTCCCCAAACACTTTTTATGACAATAACTTGCATATAAGCCTTTAAAATTAGCACTTTTGATTTCTCCCATAGACTTTTAAAGGGTGTTCCGCGGCATTCGAATTTGCCGCGAACACCCCAAATTGTTCGCTGTTCGGTGAACTTGCGAACAGCCAATGTTCGAGTCGAATAGCAACTATGGGTGCACTGTAAATATTGTGTATTAGAAAAAGTACACCAGGAATGGCATGCAGTCAGATATAGCTAAACTGGATGCAGTGGATATATATATATATATATATATATATATATATATCTATAGATATACTGTATATATATATATATAGATATATCTATAGATATATCTATAGATATATCTATAGATATCTATAGATATCTATAGATATATCTATAGATATCTATAGATATATCTATCTATCTATCTATCTATATATAAAATACATGAGACTGGCTGTGTATATATATATATATATATATATATATACAGTATATATATATATATATATATATATATATATATATATATATATATATATATATATATATATTAAATATACATTAAATATACTGCAGCTAACTGAATAACCTGCCTGCCTGAAGTATATTAGAAAAAGTACACTAGGAATGGCCTGCAGTCAGATAAATATAGCTAAACTGGATGCAGTGGATATATATATAAATATATATACACACAGTTAGGTCCATAAATATTGGGACATCAACACAATTCTAATCTTTTTGGCTCTAAACACCACCACAATGGATTTAAAATGAAACTAACAAGATGTGCTTTAACTGCAGACTTTCAGCTTTAATTTGAGGGTATTTACATCCAAATCAGGTGAACGGTGTGGGAATTACAACAGTTTATATATGTGCCTCCCACTTTTTAAGGGACCAAAAGTAAGGGGACAATTGGCTGCTCAGCTGTTCCATGGCCAGGTGTGTGTTATTCCCTCATTATCCCATTTACAAGGAGCAGATAAAAAGTCCCGAGTTTATTTCAAGTGTGCTATTTGCATTTGGAATCTGTTGCTGTCAACTCTCAATATGAGATCCATAGAGCTATCACTATCAGTGAAGCAAGCCATCATTAGGCTGAAAAAACAAAACAAACCCATCAGAGAGATAGCAAAAACATTAGGTGTGGCCAAATCAACTGTTTGGAATATTCTTAAAAAGAAAGAATGCACCGGTGAACTCAGCAACACCAAAAGACCAGGAAGACCATGGAAAACAACTGTGGTAGATGGCCGAAGAATTCCTCCCCTAGTGAATAAAATACCATTCACAACAGTTGGCCAGATCAAGAACATTCCCCAGGAAGTAGGTGTATGTGTGTCAAAGTCAATAATCAAGAGAAGACTTCACCAGAGTGAATACAGAGGGTTCACCACAAGATGTAAACCATTCATGAGCCTCAAAAACAGGAAGGCCAGATTAGAGTTTGCCCAACCACATCTAACAAAGCCTTCACAGTTCTGGAACAACATCCTATGGACAGATGAGACCAAGATCAACTTGTACCAGAGTGATGGGAAGAGAAGGGTATGGAGAAGGAAAGGAACTGCTCATGATCCAAAGCATACCACCTCATCAGTGAAGCATGGTTGTGGTAGTGTCATGCGTGGGCATGTATGGCTGCCAATGGAACTGGTTCTCTTGTATTTATTGATGATGTGACTGCTGTCAAAAGCAGCAGGATGAATTCTGAAGTGTTTCGGGCAATATTATATGCTCATATTCAGCAAAATGCTTCAGAACTCATTAGATGGCGCTTCACAGTGCAGAGGGACAATGACCCGAAGCATACTGCGAAAAAAACCAAAGAGTTTTTTAAGGGAAAGAAATGGAATGTTATGCAAAGTCAATCACCTGACCTGAATCTGATTGAGCATGCATTTCACTTGCTGAAGACAAAACTGAAGGGAAAATGCCCCAAGAACAAGCAGGAACTGAAGACAGTTGCAGTAGAGGCCTGGCAGAGCATCACCAGGGATGAAACCCAGTGTCTGGTGATGTCTATGCATTCCAGACTTCAGGCTGTAATTGACTGCAAAGGATTTGCAACCAAGTATTAAAAAGTGAAAGTTTGATGGATGATTGTTAATCTGTCCCATTACTTTTGGTCCCTTAAAAAGTGGGAGGCACATATACAAACTGTTGTAGTTCCTACACCATTAACCTGATTTGGATGTAAATACCCTCAAATTAAAGCTGAAAGTCTGCAGTTAAAGCACATCTTGTTCATTTCACATCCATTGTGGTGGTGTATAGAGCCAAAAAGATTAGAATTGTGGCAATGTCCCAATATTTATGGACCTGACTGTATATATACGAGACTGGCTGTATATATGTATTAAATACACTGCAGCTAACTGAATAACCTTCCTGCTCAATCTAAATGACACTCTCTCTCCGTCCACGCCAACAACACACTACACAGGGCCAGCGTGCAGGCAGCCTTATATAGTGTGGGACGTGGACTTAGTCCCCCTAAGCCATGATTGGCCAAAGGCACTCTGCCTTTGGCCAATTATGGCTCTCTTAGCCGAGGGCGCTGGGATTGACCAAAGCATGCAGGTCATGGTGCATGCTTTGGCCAATTATCATACAGCAATGCACTGCGCTCAGCAGTGCATTTAGGGGGCATTACACGGCGCTTGAATTTGGCGCTAACGCCCCATAATGTTCGGTTTTCGACGAATGGGCGAACAGCCAATGTTCGAGTCAAACTCATGTTCGACCCGAACATGAAGCTCATGCCTAATCTTCAGTACCGATTGCAACTAGATTTGAACACTGAGGTTGATTTATTAAAACTGGAAAGTGCAAAATCTGGTGCAGCTGTGTATGGTCACCAAATAACTTCAGCTTGTTCAATTAAGCTTTGACATAAAAAACCTGCTTGTCTATGAGTTGCATGTGTAGATCTTCAGACATGACTATATACTTGATGAGCTGCACGTGTAGATCTTCAGACCTGACTATACACTTGATGAGCTGCACGTGTAGATCTTCAGACATGACTATAAACTTGATCTTCCAAACACATCATGTTTGGAAGATCAAGTGCACATCATGCTGCAGTCTCTCTGCTTAGTCCAAACAGCTAATTGTGCTGGCAAAAAAAAAATAATAATTTGTCCCTGAGCTCTCTTCAAAGCATGCCCCCATATAATATTTCTATACAGACACATTTGTAAATGTGGGTTTGAATAGGGGTGCAATGGATGTGGCATTTTAAGAGCAGTGAAGTAATTACCTTGGGGCTGTGCCCTTACCTCTCCTCAGGTGAGGTCAGGATGACACAGCTCTCCGCACAGTCTGTTCTACTATCTCGCCTCCATCCCCAATGGAGATATGAACTGCCAAGACTCTGCAAAACCCAAATCACAAATGTCCATAGCACTACCTGGTCATAACTCAAGACTCAAGATAGAGCAGTCTCTCTTAACCGGTTCCCGACTGGCGCACGCCGATGTACGTCGGCAGAATGGCACAGCTGGGGATATGGGCGTACCTGTACGTCCATTTGAATTCCCCACCATGCCAGCTCCGTGAGTCGGGTCGCAGGTCCCGTGGACTCGATCGCCGCAGGGATACCCGCGATCGCCTCACGGAGAGGACGAACGGGGAGATGCTGATGTAAACAGCATCTCCCCGTTCTGCCTAGTGACAAGTGTCACTCGATCTGTGCTTCCTGTCATTGGGAGCAGAAATCAGTGACGTCACACACCAGCCCATCCCCCTGACAGTTAGAAATCACTCCCCTAGGACACACTTAACCCCTCCTCGGCCCCTAGTGGTTAACCCCTTCACTGCCAGTGTCATTTACACAGTAATCAATGCATTTTTAATTGCACTGATCACTGTATAAATGAGAATGGTCCCAAAAATGTGTCAAAAATGTCCAACATGTCCGCCATAACGTCGCAGTCACAATAAAAATCGCTGATCACCGCCATTTCTAGTACAAAAAAATTTTTTAATAAAAATGCTATAAAACTATCCCCTATTTAGTAAACGCTATAACTTTTGTGCAAACCAATCAATCAACGCTTATTGCGATTTTTTTTACCAAAAAAATGTAGAAGAATACGATCGGCCTAAACTGAGGAAAAAAATGTTTTTAAATATATTTTTGGGGGATATTTATTATAGCAAAATGTAAAAAATGCGTTTTTTTCAAAATTGTCGCTCTTATATTGTTTATAGCGCAAAAAATAAAAATAGCAGAGGCGATCAAATACCACCAAAGGAAAGCTCTATTTGTGGGAAAAAAAGGACGTCAATTTTGTTTGGGAGCCACGTTGCCCGACCGCGCAATTGTCAGTTAAAGCGACGCAGTGCCGAATCGCAAAAAACGCTCTGGTCAGGAAGGGGGTAAAATCTTCCGGGGCTGAAGCGGTTAATGTAAAAAAAAGTGGCATCTCTTGCTTTGGAAATGTAAACTTAAACAAGGTGTAGCTATGCAACACTAGGCAGAATTGGCAGGAGGGGCACAGAATGATGAGGTTATGGTCATACTGTGTCTGAATTGCTGTCACTGTGTAATGATGCTTAGCACCACTTGACTTTTATTTATAACCCCAAAGTCAGAGAACTGAGCCCGGTCGGTAACATGCCAGTAATGTAAGCAAAAAAACAGCTGGATTACAGCAGGTTCCCAGGTATGCACATATGTTTGCATATATTATGCATCAATATCATTTTATATCATTTTATATGACTTTTTTTATATTTCATAGCTAGGGAAAGTCAGATTATGAATGGCTCCCTCTGCACAGATTTATTAAACAATTTTAGTAGAAATCATTGAAAAATTGCTTTTATAATCTCTTTTACAAAATGTCCTATTTCCTGCTGTGTTTTCAAAGTGCAAAAATATTAGATCCATTAACACAAAGTGACACTAAGTTAAATGGTACTATCATATTTTAAAATCCTGTCCTTATTATATGACATTATTATGTAGCAGCATGAAGGTTAGAAGCTATTGCGATGTCTGATTTAGATATTTTCTCCATTTTGCTGCTGCCAGGCAGAGTAAAAATATGAGACTTGATTAAACCTTTTCGGTGTGCCAATCTTTCAGCCAGCGCAAAGCCACATTATTAAAAAGAACAGTACATATCCAATAGGGATGCTAATTGACATGCTTATTTTTCACATCGCATCAATCCTGGTAGCTTAAACTGTGGTTGACCTTAGCAAGAGTATACGGAGCCAGACCCATGAGTAGGAAAAATGGTGTTAATAAAAAGTATTAGATCATAATTTTGTAAGTTATGTCACTTTACTTATGGTCTAAAGCTTTACTTTATACCACTGCTTAAGCACACGTTATAATGTTGTCTGTTATACCGTATTAAAGAGGCTCTATCACCGTGCCTATTCAGGGTAAAATGACAGTGTCTCTGACTATCCCAGGAACCCATTGCAAGGCTTCAGCACTGCATCGCTCCTCTATATGATTCAAGGGGTGGCAAGGGAACTCTGTGAAGGTGAATATAACCGGATGGGGTAAAGTTACAGGATCATTTTTAAAAAGACAATGCATTCTATTCACCATAAACATACACTATATTACCTGCCTTTACACACACATGAACTTTAATTGCATCCCAGTCTTAGTCCGTAGGGTTCAATATTGAGTTGGCCCACCCTTTGAAGCGATAACAGCTTTAACTCTTCTTGGAAGGTTGTCCACAAGGTTTTGGAGCGTGTCTATGGGAATGTTTAATCATACTTTCTGAAGCGCATTTGTGAGGTCAGGCACTGATTTTGACAAGAAGGCTCCCCTCTAATTCATCCCAAAGATGTTCTATTGGGTTGAGGTCAGGATTCTGTGCAGGCCAGTCAAGTTCCTCTACCCCAAACTCTCTCATCCATGTCTTTATGGACCTTGCTTTGTGCCCTGGTCATTTAGTGGAGGGGGTATTATGGTGTGGGGTTGTTTTCCAGTGGTTGGGCTAGGCACCTTAGTTCCAGTGAAGGGAACTCTTATGCCGCGTACACACGGTCGGACTTTTCGTCTACAAAAGTCCAACGGACGCTGACGGACTAAAGCTGGCTGGTAATCCGATCGTGTGTGGGCTTCTCCGGACTTTCAACGGACTTTTTTAGCCTCAAATCCGACGGACTTTAGATTTGAAACATGCTTCAAATCTTTACGTCGTAAGTACGACGGACCCCGAAATCCGCTCGTCTGTGTGCTAGTCCGACGGACAAAAACCCATGCTAGGGCAGCTATTGGCTACTGGCTATGAACTTCCTTATTTTAGTCCGGTGTACGTCATCACGTACGAATCCGTCGGACTTTTGTGTGGTCGTGTGTAGGCAAGTCCGTTCGTAAGAAAGTCTGCCGCAAGTCCGCCGAAGGTACGTCGGAAGTCTGTCGGACAGGCTGTCGGACTTTTGTAGACGAAAAGTCCGACCGTGTGTACGCGGCATTAAGGTGTCACCAATACCAAGACTTTTTGGACAATTTCATGTTCTCAACTTTGTGGGAACAGTTTGGGGATGGCCCCTTCCTGTTCTAACATGAGTGCTCACCAGTACACAAACAAGGTCCATAAAGACATGGATGAGCGAGTTTGAGGTGGAGGAACTTGACTGTTCTGCACAGAGTCCTGACCTCAATCCAACATAACACCTTTGGCATGAATTAGAGTGGAGACTGTGAGCCAGGCCTTCTCATCCACATCGGTGCCGGACCTCACAAAGGCGCTTCTGGAAGAATGGTCAAACATTCCCATAGACACACTCCTAAACCTTGTGGACAGCCTTCCCAGAAGAGTTGAAGCTGTTATAGCTGCAAAGTGTGGGCCAACTCAGTATTGAACCCTACAGATTAAGACTGAGATGCCATTAAAGTTCATGTGTCTGTAAAGGCAGGTGTCCCAATACTTTTGGTAATATAGTGTATGTCAGAATATTCCATCTCAACTTAGTTCATTTACCAAGCATGCTAGTGCCGCTGCCTGGTTAACTCATAAACAAGATCAGACGTAGGACAGTAATGAGCACATGGAAGTCAAACACACAATATTGATCAACAACGCTTGGCTTGCAGTGCACAGGTTAATATAGTGTTCCTAATTAGAGGTTGGGGTGGAGCCATGCTTGAAGAAAGATTACTTAAGCATACAGGTGAACAGCGACTGGCCTCTAAGCTGAATAAAACAGAAAGATGAGCAAACAGACATGAACACTACAGCAGAGTCATGACAGATTGCTAAAGAGCAATTTCAAGCAACAAGTGAAATCAGTTAGTGAACTGCTATGAATTCAAATAGCCTCCTGTGGGGATTAGGGATGAGCTTCGAGTTCGAGTCGAACTCATGTTCGACTCGAACATTGGCTGTTCGCAAGTTCGCCGAACAGCGAACAATTTGGGGTGCTTGCGGCAAATTCGAATGCCGCGGAACACCCTTTAAAAGTCTATGGGAGAAATCAAAAGTGCTAATTTTAAAGGCTAATATGCAAGTTATTGTCATAAAAAGTGTTTGGGGACCCAGGTCCTGCCCCAGGGGACATGGATCAATGCAAAAAAAAAGTTTTAAAAACGGCCGTTTTTTCAGGAGCAGTGATTTTAATAATGCTTAAAGTCAAACAATAAAAGTGTAATATCCCTTTAGATTTCGTACCTGGGGGGTGTCTATAGTATGCCTGTAAAGGGGCGCATGTTTCCTGTGTTTAGAATGACATTTTGAAGGAAAAAACTCATTTAAAACTACCCGCGGCTATTGCATTGCCGACAATACACATAGAAGTTCATTGATAAAAACGGCATGGGAATTCCCCAAAGGGGAACCCCCGAACCAAAATTTAAAAAAAAAATGACGTGGGAGTCCCCCTAAATTCCATACCAGGCCCTTCAGGTCTGATATGGATATTAAGGGGAACCCCGGCCAAAATTAAAAAAAAAAAAAATGACGTGTGGTTCCCCCTAAATTCCATACCAGACCCTTCAGGTCTGGTATGGATTTTAAGGGGAACCCCGCGCCAAAAAAAAAAAAAAACGGCGTGGGGTCCCCCCAAAAATCCATACCAGACCCTTATCCGAGCACGCAACCTGGCAGGCCGCAGGAAAAGAGGGGGGACGAGAGTGCGGCCCCCCCCTCCTGAACCGTACCAGGCCACATGTCCTCAACATTGGGAGGGTGCTTTGGGGTAGCCCCCCAAAACACCTTGTCCCCATGTTGATGAGGACAAATGCCTCATCCCCACAACCCTGGCCAGTGGTTGTGGGGGTCTGCTTGCGGGGGGCTTATCGGAATCTGGAAGCCCCCTTTAACAAGGGGACCCCCAGATCCCGGCCCCCCCCCCTGTGTGAAATGGTAAGGGGGTACTTACCCCTACCATTTCACTAAAAAACTGTCAAAAATGTTAAAAATGACAAGAGACAGTTTTTGACAATTCCTTTATTTAAATACTTCTTCTTTCTTCTATCTTCCTTCACCTTCTGGTTCTTCTGGTTCTTCTGGCTCTTCTGGTTCTTCCTCCAGCGTTCTCGTCCAGCATCTCTTCCGCGGCGTCTTCTATCTTCTTCTCCTCGGGCCGCTCCGCACCCATGGCATGGGGGGGAGGCTCCCGCTCTTCTCTTCTTCTCTTCTTCTCTTCTTCTCTTCTTCATTTTCTTCTCCGGGCCGCTCCGCACCCATGCTGGCATGGAGGGAGGCTCCCGCTGTGTGACGGCGCTCCTAATCTGACAGTTCTTAAATAACGGGGGTGGGGCCACCCGGTGACCCCGCCCCCCTCTGACAAACGGTGACTTGACGGGACTTCCCTGTGACGTCACGGGGAATGCCACAGGGAAGTCCCGTCATGTCCCGTGCGTCAGAGGGGGGCGGGGTCACCGGGTGGCCCCGCCCCCGTTATTTAAGAACTGTCAGATGAGGAGCGCCGTCACACAGCGGGAGTCTCCCTCCATGCCAGCATGGGTGCGGAGCAGCCCGGAGAAGAAAATGAAGAAGAGAAGAAGAGAAGAAGAGAAGAAAAGAAGAAGAGAAGAAGATGAAGAAGAAGAAGAAGAGAAGAGCGGGAGCCTCCCCCCATGCCATGGGTGCAGAGCGGCCCGAGGAGAAGAAGATAGAAGACGCCGCGGAGGAGATGCTGGACGAGAACGTCGGAGGAAGAACCAGAAGAGCCAGAAGAACCAGAAGAGCCAGAAGATGAAAGAAGATAGAAGAAAGAAGAAGTATTTAAATATAGGAATTGTCAAAAACTGTCTCTTGTCATTTTTAACATTTTTGACAGTTTTTTAGTGAAATGGTAGGGGTAAGTACCCCCTTACCATTTCACACAGGGGGGGGCCGGGATCTGGGGGTCCCCTTGTTAAAGGGGGCTTCCAGATTCCGATAAGCCCCCCGCCCGCAGACCCCCACAACCACCGGCCAGGGTTGTGGGGATGAGGCCCTTGTCCTCATCAACATGGGGACAAGGTGTTTTGGGGGGCTACCCCAAAGCACCCTCCCAATGTTGAGAGCATGTGCCCTGGTACGGTTCAGGAGGGGGGGCGCACTCTCGTCCCCCCTCTTTTTCTGCGGCCTGCCAGGTTGCGTGCTCGGATAAGGGTCTGGTATGGAATTTAGGGGGAACCCCACGTCATTTTTTTTTTAAAATTTTGGCCGGGGTTCCCCTTAATATCCATACCAGACCTGAAGGGCCTGGTATGGAATTTAGGGGGACTCCCACGTCATTTTTTTTTTTTAATTTTGGTTCGGGGGTTCCCCTTTGGGGAATTCCCATGCCGTTTTTATCAATGAACTTCTATGTGTATTGTCGGCAATGCAATAGCCGCGGGTAGTTTTAAATGAGTTTTTTCCTTCAAAATGTCATTTTGCTGTCAGACTGTTCTAAACACAGGAAACATGCGCCCCTTTACAGGCATACTATAGACACCCCCCCCAGGTATGAAATTTAAAGGGATATTACACTTTTATTGTTTGACTTTAAGCATTATTAAAATCACTGCTCCTGAAAAAACGGCCGTTTTTAAAACTTTTTTTTGCATTGATCCATGTCCCCTGGGGCAGGACCCAGGTCCCCAAACACTTTTTATGACAATAACTTGCATATTAGCCTTTAAAATTAGCACTTTTGATTATTCATGTTCGTGTCCCATAGACTTTAACGGTGTTCGCGTGTTCGAACGAACTTTTTTCCTGTTCGCATGTTCTGGTGCGAACCGAACAGGGGGGTGTTCGGCTCATCCCTAGTGGGGATTCCTGGGAATGTACTCCAAAAGTCTGTGCCATATAAGGTCTCCTATTTTGGCTACCTTTGTCACCAATCACATCCAAAATCCCAAGGCAAATTAACCACTTGCCGATCGGCTCACGCCGATATACGTTGGCAAAGTGGCATGGGTGCGCAAAACAACGTACCCATACGTCACTGCGTCATCCGCGGCTAGCGGGCACGTGCCACGAGGGCGTGCCCACGGGTTCTGTGCACTAGATGTTCGCTGGTGGCCTGGGATCGTGGCACGGAGAGGCAGAACGGGGAGATGCCTATGTAAACAAGGCATTTCCCTGTTCTGCCTAGCAACATAAGAGGGATCTACTGCTCCCAGTGATCGGGAGCAGTGATCTATGTCATGTTCTAGTGAGCCCATCCCCCCTACAGTTAGAACATGCTAATGGGAAAACAGTTAAGCCCTTGATCGCCCCCTAGTGTTTAACCCCTTCCCTGCTAGTGACATTTACACATTAATCAGTGCATTTTTATAGCACTTGTAGCTGAATAAATGCTGATGGTCCCAAAATAGTGTCAAAAGTGTCCGATCTGTCCGCCACAATGTCATAGTCACGATAAAAATCACAAATCGCCGCCAGTACTAATAAAAAAAAAATCTATTTTTAAAAATTCCATAAATCTATCCCCTATTTTGTAGACGCGATAACTTTTGCGCAAACCAATCAATATATGCTTATTGTGATTTTTTTTAACAAAAATATGTAGAAGAATATATATTGGCCTAAATTGTGCAAGAAATTAGTTTTTTTTATATATTTTTTGAGTATATTTATTATAGCAAAAAGTGAAAAATATTGCATTTTTTTCAAAATTGTCGCTTTTTTTTGTTTATAGCACAAAAAATAAAAAACCACAGAGGTGATCAAATACCACCAAAAGAAAGCTCTATTTGTGGGAAAAAAGGACGTCAATTTTGTTTGGGTACAACGTCGCATGACCGCGCAATTGTCAGTTAAAGAGACTCAGTGTCATATCGCAAAAAAGGGCTTGGTCAGGAAGGGGGTAAATCCTTCTGGGGCTGAAGTGGTTAAAATGTGTTTGCTGGCTGTTAGAAATTCTTAGTACAGATAGTGTTTGCACAAAAGTCTTTCTATATGGGAGAGATAAAACAGAGCCAAAAGTAGGTGTAGTTTGGAATAACTTTCCTGCATCAAAGCAGACTTTCTCAGAGCCCAACCATGACACTACTTGCCTGGAGTTTGCATGTTCTCCCTGTGCCTGCGTGGGTTTCCTCTGGGTACTCCAGTTTCCTCCCACACTCCAAAGACATGCTGGTAGGTTAATTGGCTTCTGTCCAAAATTGGCCCTAGTGTATGAATGTAAGTTGAGGACCTTGTATTGTGGGCTCCTTGAGGGTAGGGACCGATGTGAGTGTGTGATGTATGTGTGGAGCACTTTGTAAATTGCTGGCACTATATGGGTACCTTAAAATAAATAGGGATAACTGTAGACACGCACCCACACTCACTCAGGTTGAACTGGTGTCTTTATTCAACCTTACTTACTACTAGGGATGAGCTTCGAGTTCGAGTCGAACTCATGTTCGACTCGAACATTGGCTGTTCGCAAGTTCGCCGAACAGCGAACAATTTGGGGTGTTCGCGGCAGATTCGAATGCCGCGGAACACCCTTTAAAAGTCTATGGGAGAAATCAAAAGTGCTCATTTTAAAGGCTTATATGCAAGTTATTGTCATAAAAAGTTTTTGGGGACCTGGGTCCTGCCCCAGGGGACATGGATCAATGCAAAAAAAAGTTTTAAAAACGGCCGTTTTTTCAGGAGCAGTGATTTTAATAATGCTTAATTCAAACAATAAAAGTGTAATATCCCTTTAAATTTCGTAGCTGGGGGTGTCTATAGTATGCCTGTAAAGGGGCGCATGTTTCCCATGTTTAAAACAGTCTGACAGCAAAATGACATTTCGAAGGAAAAAAGCCATTTAAAACTACTCACGGCTATTGCATTGCCGGTCCAACAATACACATAGAAGTTCATTGATAAAAATGGCATGGGAATTCCCCACAGGGGAACCCCGAACCAAAAAAAAAAAATGACGTGGGGGTCCCCCTAAATTCCATACCAGGCCCTTCAGGTCTGGTATGGATATTAAGGGGAACCCCTGCCAAAATTTAAAAAAAAATGACGTGGGGGTCCCCCCAAAAATCCATACCAGACCCTTATCCGAGCACGCAACATGGCAGGCCACAGGAAAAGAGGGGGGGACAAGAGAGTGCCCCTCCCTCCTGAACCATACCAGGCCACATGCCCTCAACATTGGGAGGGTGCTTTGGGGTAGCCCCCCAAAACACCTTGTCCCCATGTTGATGAGGACAAGGGCCTCATCCCCACAACCCTGGCCGGTGGTTGTGGGGGTCTGCGGGTGGGGGGGCTTATCGGAATCTGGAAGCCCCCTTTAACAAGGGGACCCCCAGATCCCGGCCTCCCCCCTGTATGAAATGGGAAGGGGGTACTTTACCCCTACCATTTCACTAAAAAACTGTCAAAAATGTTAAAAATGACAAGAAACAGTTTTTGACAATTCCTTTATTTAAATGCTTCTTCTTTCTTCTTTCTTCTATCTTCCTTCATCTTCTTCTTCTTCTTCTGGTTCTTCTGGCTCTTCTGGTTCTTCCTCCGGCGTTCTTGTTCAGCATCTCCTCCGCGGCGTCTTCTATCTTCTTCTCCTCGGGCCGCTCCGCACCCATGGCATGGCAGGAGGCTCCCGCTCTTCTCTTCATCTTCTTCTTCTTCTTTTCTTCTCTTCTTCTCTTCATTTTCTTCTCCGGGCCACTGCGCATCAATGCTGGCATGGAGGGAGGCTCCCGCTGTGTGACGGCGTCTCCTCGTCTGACGGTTCTTAAATAATGGGGGGCGGGGCCACCCGGTGACCCCGCCCCCGTTATTTCAGAACCGTCAGACGGGGAGACGCCGTCACACAGCAGGAGCCTCCCTCCATGCCAGCATGGATGCGGAGCGGCCCGGAGAAGAAGAGAAGAAAAGAAGAAGATGAAGAAGAAGATGAAGAAGATGAAGAAGATGAAGAGAAGAGCGGGAGCCTCCCCCATGCCATGGGTGTGGAGCGGCCCGAGGAGAAGAAGATAGAAGACGCCGCGGAGGAGATGCTGGACGAGAACGCCGGAGGAAGAACCAGAAGAGCCAGAAGAACCAGAAGAAGAAGATGAAGGAAGAAAGAAGAAGCATTTAAATAAAGGAATTGTCAAAAACTGTCTCTTGTCATTTTTAACATTTTTGACAGTCTTTTAGTGAAATGGTAGGGGTACTTTTGTACCCCGTTACCATTATACACAGGGGGGGCCGGGATCTGGGGGTCCCCTTGTTAAAGGGGGCTTCCAGATTCCGATAAGCCCAGACCTGAAGGGCCTGAAGGGCCTGGTATGGAATTTAGGGGGACCCCCACGTCATTCCAGATTCCGATAAGCCCAGACCTGAAGGGCCTGGTATGGAATTTAGGGGGACCCCCACGTCATTTTTTTTTTAAATTTTGATTCGGGGTTCCCCTGTGGGGAATTCCCATGCCATTTTTATCAATGAACTATGTGTATTGTCGGACTGGCAATGCAATAGCCACGAGTAGTTTTAAATGGCTTTTTTCCTTCGAAATGTCATTTTGCTGTCAGACTGTTCTAAACACGGGAAACATGCGCCCCTTTACAGGCATACTATAGACACCCCCCAGCTACGAAATGTAAAGGGATATTACATTTTATTGTTTGACTTTAAGCATTATTAAAATCACTGCTCCTGAAAAAACGGCCGTTTTTAAAACTTTTTTTTGCATTGATCCATGTCCCCTGGGGCAGGACCCAGGTCCCCAAACACTTTTTATGACAATAACTTGCATATAAGCCTTTAAAATTAGCACTTTTGATTATTCATGTTCGTGTCCCATAGACTTTAACGGTGTTCGCGTGTTCGAGCGAACTTTTTTCCTGTTCGCATGTTCTGGTTCGAACCGAACAGGGGGTTGTTTGGCTCATCCCTACTTACTACTAATGTAACTATCACCAAATTATTAACAAAAAGAACTAGGGTCAATTAAATCTCTACAGAAAACAGCTAGACGAAAATTAGGTACTAAGTAGGTAGACTGTACTCCTTTCATATCTCCATGTTTCATTTTCAATTTTGGCTGGGGTATACTTTTAAAGATTGTAGTAAAATATGGTCCCTTGCCTACAGCGCTACTAAAAACCACTTAAAGGTATTATACACTTTTAAAATGTTTTTGTTGTTTTAACTAGGTATTATGTAGTTATATTCCCTGTGTCATTTGTTTGCCTTACCTTGTAATGATGGGCTCACACGTTGGGGATAAGGCTGTTTAGCATAAATGAGTATACCAAACATGGATTGTGGATGTGCCTGATTACACAAAATCACAAAATCTGAGTGTATTATAACGTCTTTTATGTAATAAATCAGTTAAGACCGGGTTCATATATCTGCAGCCGCGGTTTTCAGCCTGGGGTCCGGTGCGTGTCTGTTTACCGGTTCAGGTGTAATTCAAGTATGAATTTTTGCCTGAATTTGCACCAGAACCAGATCCAAAAACGCACCGGACCCTTTTGGAATCCGCAGCACGGCCGCCTCAGACATGTGTAAACCAGCTCCATTGAGAGTCGGTCACACTCGCATGTCATGAAAATTGGATGCGATGAAAACTGCATCCAATTAGCACATATGGGAACCCAGCCTTACAGTCTACACTCAGAGGCGCCTCTTTATCTTCTATTTCACACTACATCCATTCCCCTATATCCATGTATTTACCTAGCTTGTCCATATTCACCAGAGGAGCAGGCAACTTCTTGTTCTGGTCACAGGGTGTCCAATCAATGCCCAGTCATTTCCTCTTTGTTGCATCACAAATGTGGGCATGAACAGCCTTGTGGACACAGATAGCAGATACCTTGCCCTGGAGTGTACCTTAAAAAAACACTAGATACACAATAGTAAATGTATACGCACCCAATGCCAAACAATTCAGATTCCTATCCAAACTGATGAAGAAAATCAACAATTTTTGCCAAGACCACCTCATTATGTGCAGAGACTACAATATCACCAGACAACTCTCTAGATAATTCTTCCCACACCAGCAGACTCAATTCACCTATGGGATTCTTCATAAAGAACAAAGACCTATATGATGTATGGAGGTGCCACCACACCACTGAACATGACTACTCTTTCTTTCACCATCACAATCCATACACCCGGATAGATTACTTTTTGGTGGACAAACTGACTCTACCCAAAGTGTCCGAATCAGCTATATCCACCATAACATGGTCTGACCATGCACCCGACACAATGACCAGTGACAACTCATCATCTACCCCTCGCACAAAGATCTGGAGAGCCAATGCCTCGATTATCCATTCACCAGTTCATTCAGCCTATATACGTGAATGCCTAGAAGAATTTTTTAAACTGAACAAAGGAACCGCCTCTAATAATACTATACTTTGAAATGCTCATAAAGCATTCATTAGGGGGATCATTATTCAATTAAGTGCCAGAGAAAAGAGGAAGATATCACAGCATCTAGACACCTTCACAACCCATATTAAAACCTTAGAGAATCAAAACCAAACCAATGCTGACCCTGCACTTAAAGCTGACTTATTATGTCTCAGTCAAGAACTGAGCGTGCATTTACTAGAATCATTTGAAAAAAGCTCAAAAGCAGTTTAAAGCTAAACACTATTCTACAGGCAACAAGGCAGGGAAAGCCATAGCTATCAGAATCAAAGGCCACTACGCTAAAACCAACATTACACATCTTTACCACCCCACTTTGAAAAAGAAATTATTAGACCTGCAAGCCATTGCAGATGCATTTAGTAACTATTATAGCACACTCTGCAACCTAAAAGATGATTCCACTGTTACACAACCAGCCACACAGGAGATAGAATAATTTCTACAAGAAATAAATCTCCCTAAAATATCCCATGAACAGCTCACTACATTAAATGCACCTTTTACGCCACTGGAAATTATGGCTATAATTTCAACCCTACCATCTAATAAATCCCCAGGACCAGATGGCCTCACTGGGGAATACTATAAACAGTTTAGAACAGTACTGGCACCCTTTTTTCCACAAAGGTGCAATGATGCTGTCTCTTCCTCTTCTCTTCCGCCAGAAATATTAAATACATTGATTATAACACTGCCGAAGCCAAGTAAGGAACCTACCTCGCCACAAAACTTCTGACCCATTTCACTTCTCAATTTAGACACAAAAATATGTGCCACCAGATTGATAAACTTAATGCCCTTACTGATGAATCGGGATCAAGTGGGTTTACAAAAGGGAGACAAACATTCAATTGCAACACGCAGACTTATCAATATAATTCATACTGCTGAGTCCACGCGAACACCTTCTCTGCTTCTATCCTTGGATGCAGAGAAGGTGTTCGACAGGGTCCATTGATCACATCTAAAAGTGACCCTCTGCAAATTTGGATTTCATGGCCACATCCTTTCCGCCATACTGGTTTTATACTCATCACCAACTGCCCACGTATTCACATCTGAGATGCTTTCCAAGCCATTCCAAATTACTAATGGCACCCAACAAAGATGTCCTTTATTGCCGCTCATCTTTAACCTCATGATGGAACCCTTAGCAGAACACATACGATCGAACGTAAAAGTCAAAGGATTTAAAATTGGCACCATAGAACACATGGTTAACTTATTCGTGGATGATGTGATAATGATTATTACCAACCTCCTTTCTTCGGTACAATTTATACTACAGAGATTCAGTAACATATCCTACTATAAGGTCAACAAAAATAAGTTCTTCATCTCAAATCATAGGGGACAACTTTTCATGTGACTCTGAGGTCCAAAGCTGCATGAAAAGTCACCCAAGTGTGAAAGTAGATTAATTGATAACACCTTTGAATAAGGCCCCATTTGCACTTGTGCGACTTTAAAATTGCACAGCTTTGCCAAGACTTGAAGCAATGTCTGTGTAATCTTGTGGTGTATGGACCTCAAATCGCACCAAAGTCAAACCAAGGTAGTCCAGGAACAAATTTGCCACACTTTCAGATTGCACAAGTGACAATAGGACCAAATTCAAAAGTGTTATCCTTGAATCTCATTTACACTGCTGCGACCTTAAAGTCACACTATTTTGCTGCCACTTTGCTGCTGCAACTTGGCCCCAACTTCTGGGAATGCCTGTGCATATCGCACCCTATGTACATCAAGTCACACGAAAGTCACACCAAAGTAGTACAGGGACTACTTTGAAGTTGGTGCAACTTAAAGTAGCACAGATATGAATGGTTATCATTGAGAATCATTGGATACAACTTGTCATGCAACTCAGAGGTCTAAATTTGCTGGAAATAAGTCATATATATTGTAATAGAAAGGAGCCCTCATTTGTATTTGTATAGTCCTTACTGATTTACATAGCAGAACAAATGTAGGAAGTGATGTGTGCACATGGGATGGAAGCAAATGTAAGGTGATGCCAAACAAATTAACGAACCCCACCCACACCAAATCCAACTATCACATCCACCCCCACATTGATTAAGCACAAGTACATATCCTACACTTACCCAGAAAATTAGCACCACCTCCTCTTTGCTAAAGAGACTGCGGAGGCAATATCAGAGACATCTGTGCAGGTTTCTGCACTGATATCAATACAAATCGCACCCATTAGAACGGTGCACTTGCCACCGATTTGACATGTCAAATCGCACCAATGTGAACCAGAGCTGATGCATTCAAACACTGCCTATCCACCAGCTGAATTCCTTACCTGCAATTTTCCACAGCTGTTATATATAAAGATTCCACCTTTATCACATACTTGCAGGTGTGCTGAAGCCTAGGTTTACATTGGAGCGATTTGTCATGCGATTTCAGAGATCAATATTGAGTTGGCCCACCCTTTGCAGCTACAACAGCTTTAACTCTTCTGGGAAGGCTGTCCATAAGGTTTAGGAGTGTGTCTATGGGAATGTTTGACCATTCTTCCAAGTGCATTTGTGAGGTCAGGCACTGATGTTGGATGAGAAGGCCTAGCTTACAGTCTCCACTCTAATTCATCCCCAAGGTGTTCTGTTGTGTTGAGGACTTTGCCCAGGCCAGTGAAGTTCCTGCACCCCAAACCCACTCTTCCATGTCTTTATGGACCTTGCTTTGTGCACTGGTCCAAATCATTTGGTGGAGGGGGGATTATAGTGTGGGGTTGTTTTTCAAGGTTTGGGCTTGGCTCCTTAGTTCCAGCAAATGGAACTCTTATGGCATCATCATACCAAGACATTTTGGACAATTTCATGCTCCCAACTTTGTGGGAACAGTTTGGGGATGGCCCCTTCCTGTTCCAACATGACTGCACATCATTGCACAAAGCAAGATCCATAAAGACATGCATGAGCGAGTTTGGGGTGGAGGAACTTGACTGCCCTGCACAGAGTCCTGACCTGAACCCAATAGAACACATTTTGGCTGAATTAGAGTAGAGACTGTGAGCCAGGCCTTCTCATCCAACATCAGTGCATGGTCTCACAAAAGCACTTCTGGAAGAATGGTTAAACATTGCAATAGACACACTAAACCTTATGGACAGCCTTCCTAGCCTTCCCAGAAGCTGTTCTAGCTGCAAAGCGTGGGCCAAATCAAATTTTAACCCTACAGACTAAGACTGGTTTGCCATTAAAAGTCATGTGTCCTAATACTTTTCTCTAGATAGTGTATCTGGCAAGATTTACAATGGCGGTGGAAACCTCTTTCACATAAATACTACATTTAGACATAGTTTTAGGACCTGGGAGATGAGACAACTTCTTTACATGAAGTGGCATATTTGGGATTCAAACCCAGACACTCAGGGATGCGAAGCACAAGTTCTAACCTCTAAGCCACAGAGCTGCTCCATGTGAAAACCTCCAACACATAAATACTGCATTTCTTTGGACATACAGGTGATGGAATTACATTACTCAAGAGTTATTCTTCTTGATTTATTCTGTGATATTTGCTGGTTCTTTGTGGGTGAGAGTATAGTGATATTTGTACTGAATAGCGATATTATCCTCAAATTTTTGGGAATAACATTTTGATTTCTGATGTTGGTAGATATCACATTTTGTGGGCTCAAATTATGATTTTTTGGAAATAATAAAAAGCACAAAAAAATGTGATTCATTTTAAATTTGCATCAGCAATGGTATTGTTTGTGGTTTGTAAAGACACCTGTGTGAGTTTGGGTAAAGATTTTTGTTAGATGGAGAGTAACAAGTGAAAGTGACAGAGAAAAATATATTTTACCAAAACATCAAAACATTCCACATTCTAGCATTCTTAAAAACAAAATAGATGAGAAAAAAAAAAATAGAAGCAGCAACATTGTTGCAAGGAACATTTATTTCAGAGAAAGATACATTTAATCTGGACATTAAAAGTATTTATTTATTGTACCATTAGAATCAATGGCTGAAACTTGTATTGGACTATAATAGCGCCGATTTTCATTCTCAAAAACGCATTTTTGGCCAAGCACTCATTTTAGTATTTACTATAGCGCCTGGTAAAAAAGACACTTGAGCTAAAATGAGAGCTAATTGCAGGTCTGAGCATGCTCAGTTGTGTTGGCACCTAGTTGTACAAAAACATGTATCTCTTCTCAGACTTTTAAAGATATTTTGGTGCAGAAATCAATTTTTCACACAGTTTAAAAGCAGATTATCTTTAAATAATATACTGCATATTTCAGTACTATTTAGGCAATTATATCATGCTCTAAACATTATTTCCATGTGCAATTCTCCAGATTTTAGCAGAGTAAGGATTTGGGCACTATTTAGGTTCAGGGAACTATAGTAAATTCGATTTTGGGAGTATTTTCTCACCAACGCTATAGTGAATAACGTTTTAGCGCTAATTGCCGCAAATTAGTGCTAATTTGCAGCAATTATCGTGAATTAGCGACGCTATCGTAAATGACCCCCTATATGTGCTATTGATAACTCAAAAAACATAATATTTGTCTTTTCAATATGTTTTATTTTTACATTAGGTAGTCAAAACATTCAACTTTCGAATTTTACAGTAAACAAATGTAAAAACATTTTACAATTACACTCTTTTGTAACAGATGTTTTTAGCGGGAGTAAAAAATAAAGTATGTATGTACTGTACAGTCAAGTGATTGTACCTGTACATAGTGTGCAACCACATAGAACCTAGATACACTCATAGTTAGTAGTAAAAAGTTCATAGCATATGGACATTCACAAAGCTTATCAGGAGAATCTATATTGATAGCTGTATTTTTTACCACCATCAGTCTACAATAGAACGTTACTATTTGCACCACCCTGCGAGTGCAAATTTGCAACAACTTGAAAAATACTGTATCACATTATATTTAAGTCCTACCGGACATGCTTTAGTGTCTAACTGTCTGACAAACATTCCTTACAAGAAAGGTAATTTTGTTTCTCTCTCAAAATAATCATTTACCGGTGGAATTATGAGCGTTTCAACATATTTGGACTATATTTTTCTGTTAAAGCTATACTGGACTGTTATTCTGGACCACCAAAAGGGTATTAAATAGATAAAGCATAAAGTAAAACAATCACAGCTATCTTTTTCAACTTGTGAATGCAATCTTATTGAGTACATTATGTGTAATGCTATCTAATTTAATGCACTAAACTGCAATGATCAGCAATGATACAAAAAAACACAGTTACTTCCAGCGCTAATAGGTTTTCCAAGGTTTCACAAACAATGAGAAATAAACAGATACAAAGTATTTCTCCCTCAGCGTTCATGCTAAAAAAAATATGATAAATAAAAATATATATAGCTGCTACTATAAAAATGTAAACTGTATCAAAAAATGTGTTAAAAAAACCAAAGTATTTTAAACATTAGCAGTGCTTAAGAAGTTCATATGTGAAATAAAATACAAATAAAGATGAAAAGTTCCATTTGTGTCTTATTTGTGTACAGCAGGGTGTGAGGTGGTAGCTGATCTGTTTATAAAGAATGTTGAACACCAACTCTCTGCTGATCAAAATCCCAGATAAATCCTTCACCACATTGCTTTTATAGGAATCCTCCATAGGTAATTCACTTACCAGAAGGTGATGGGTTAACAGCGTGCCTTTCACTGGTTTAATATTGACAGACTTACATAGTTACATAGTTACATAGTTGGTGAGGTTGAAAAAAGACAAAAGTCCATCAAGTCCAACCTATGTGTGTGATTATGTGTCAGTATTACATTGTATATCCCTGTATGTTGCGGTCATTCAGGTGATTATCTAATAGTTTCTTGAAGCTATCAAAGCTCCCCGCTGAGACCACCGCCTGTGGAAGGGAATTCCACATCCTTGCCGCTCTTACAGTAAAGAACCCTCTACGTAGTTTAAGGTTAAACCTCTTTTCTTCTAATTGTAATGAGTGGCCACGAGTCTTGTTAAACTCTCTTCTGCGAAAAAGTTTTATCCCTATTGTGGGGTCACCAGTACAGTATTTGTAAATTGAAATCATATACCCTCTCAAGTGTCTCTTCTCCAGAGAGAATAAGTTCAGTGCTTGCAACCTTTCCTCATAACTAAGATCCTCCAGACCCTTTATTAGTTTTGTTGCCCTTCTTTGTACTCGCTCCATTTCCATTACATCCTTCCTGAGGACTGGTGCCCAGAACTGGACAGCATACTCCAGGTGCGGCCGGACCAGAGCCTTGTAGAGTGGGAGAATTATCGTTTTATCTCTTGCGTTGATCCCCCTTTTAATGCATGCCAATATTCTGTTTGCTTTATTAGCAGCAGCTTGGCATTGCATGCCATTGCTGAGCCTATCATCTACTAGGACCCCCAGGTGCTTTTCCATCCTAGATTCCCCCAGAGGTTCTCCCCCAGTGTATAGATTGCATTCATATTTTTGCCACCCAAATGCATTATTTTACATTTTTCTACATTGAACCTCATTTGCCATGTAGTCGCCCACCCCATTAATTTGTTCAGGTCTTTTTGCAAGGTTTCCACATCCTGCGGAGAAGTTATTGCCCTGCTTAGCTTATTATCATCTACAAATACAGAGATTGAACTGTTTATCCCATCCTCCAGGTCATTTATAAACAAATTAAATAGGATTGGTCCCAGCACAGAACCCTGGGGAACCCCACTACCCACCCCTGACCATTCTGAGTACTCCCCATTTATCACCACCCTCTGAACTCACCCTTGTAGCCAGTTTTCAATCCATGTACTCACCCTATGGTCCATGCCAACGGACCTTATTTTGTACAGTAAACGTTTATGGGGAACTGTGTCAAATGCTTTTGCAAAATCCAGATACACCACGTCTACGGGCCTTCCTTTATCTAGATGGTAACTCACCTCCTCAGAAGGTTAATAGATTGGTTTGGCAAGAATGATTCTTCATGAATCCATGCTGATTACTGCTAATGATATCATTCTTATTACTAAAATCTTGTATATAGTCCCTTATCATCCCCTCCAAGAGTTTACATACTATTGATGTTAGGCTAACTGGTCTGTAATTCCCAGGGATGTATTTTGGGCCCTTTTTAAATATTGGTGCTACATTGGCTTTTCTCCAATCAGCTGGTACCATTCCAGTCAATAGACTGTCTGTAAAAATTATGAACAATGGTCTGGCAATCACTTGACTGAGTTCCCTAAGTACCCTCAGATGCAAGCCATCTGGTCCCGGTGATTTATTAATGTTAAGTTTCTCAAGTCTAATTTTAATTCTGTCCTCTGTTAACCATGGAGGTGCTTCCTGTGTTGTGTCATGAGGATAAACACTGCAGTTTTGGTTACTGAAGCCCCCCGATTCACTCGTGAAGACTGAGGAGAAGAATACATACAATACCTTCGCCATCTCCTCATCCTTTGTAACCAGATGTCCTTCCTCATTCTTTATGGGGCCAATATGGTCTGTCCTCCCTTTTTTACTGTTTACATACTTAAAGAATTTCTTGGGATTTTTTTTTGCTCTCCTCCGCTATGTGTCTTTCATGTTCTATCTTAGCTGTCCTAATTGCACCCTTACATTTCTTGTTGCATTCTTTATAAAGTCTGAATGCTGAGGATGATCCCTCAACCTTGTATTTTTTGAAGGCCTTCTCCTTTGCTTTTATATGCATTTTTACATTGGAGTTAAGCCATCCAGGATTTTTGTTCGCTCTTTTAAATTTATTACCCAATGGGATACATTGGCTAATGCCCTTATTTAATATGCTCTTAAAGCAAACCCATCTCTCCTCCGTATTCTTTGTTCTTAATATTTTATCCCAATTTATGCCTTTTAGCAAGGTTTGTAGTTTAGGGAAGTTGGCTCTTTTGAAATTCAGTGTCTTTGTGTTCCCTTCATGTTTCCTATTTGTGTGATTTATACTGAAACTAATTGACCTGTGATCGCTGTTACCTAAATTGCCCCGTATTTCCACATCCATGATCAGGTCTGTATTGTTGGTAATCAGTAGATCCAGTAATGTTTTATTTCTAGTTGGTGCGTCTACCATCTGACCTATAAAATTGTTCTGCAAGACATTAAGGAACTGGCGAGCCTTAAATGAATGCGCGGTTCCCTCCGCCCAGTCTATGTCTGGATAATTAAAATCCCCCATTATGATAACACTTCCCATCCTTGCTGCTAATCTAATTTGTGATAGGAGATCCGTCTCCACTTCCTCCCTCAGGTTAGGGGGCCTATAGCATACTCCCAGTATTATTTTCCCCTTAGCTTCATCCCTTTAGAGCTCTACCCATAAGGATTCCACCTCCTCTCTAGCTCCCTCAGTGATGTCATCTCTCACATTCGCTTGTACATTGTTCTTGATATATAGGCATACCCCTCCCCCTTTTTTACCCTCTCTATCCTTGCGGTATAGGGTATACCCTTGAATGTTTGCCAGCCAATCATGAGAGCTGTTGAACCAGGTCTCTGAAATTCCCACAAAATCCAAATCCTCCTTGTACAACAGTATCTCTAGTTCACCCATCTTGTCCGCCATGCTCCTGGCATTGGTGAACATGCCACATAGTTTAGACCGGTCGCATATTGTCCTCGTATTGGGTGTTTCGAGATTGCAGCTAGGACTTGCTACTATACTCACCTTGTGTTTTTGTGCTTTGGTTAACCTACCACTAATGCCCCCAATACTACCCTCTGGAATATCTTCCGCGCTGGCTATCTCTGTCTCTGGACCCTCCCCCCCATCACCTAGTTTAAAAACCCCTCTAACTTTTTGGTCATCTTCCTTCCCAGCAGATCTGCACCCTCCTCATTTAGGTGCAGTCCGTCCTTTCTATAGTACCGGTTACCGACTGAGAAGTCGGCCCAGTCCTCCAGGAACCCAAACCCCTCCTTACTACACCAGCTCTTCAGCCACTTGTTTACTTCCCTAATCTCCCTCTGCCTTAGTTCACTCAAATAGGACTGGATCCATGAATGGATATTTGGATAGCTGTCAGCGCACTCTGTTATTGGCATTAGGACAGTGAATGGCTGTGTGGTGTCATGAGTAAAGATACGAGCATGAAAGGGTCAATTACCGGTCGTTAATACATGTATAAAATCTGGAAGCTGTGCTGTGTGGTCACGCCCTCTGACAAAAGCATTGAGGAAACGCGCGTCAGGACATGACCATACAGCTACCCACGCTGTTGATCTTCTGTGATACCTTACCCGGGAATACCGCTCTTAGCGGTAATAAGGTATATCGGGACTCAACGATCTATGATACATGCTTTATATTATTTTAATACATTGTAAGTGTACATCTATATGGGATCACTTTGTTTTTTGAATAAAAGTATTTTAATATACTGGATTAAACTATGGGCACTTCTATTTCTTCACTCGTTATGAGCTTAATTTAGATGGAAGTATGCAGAGTGCACTGACAGCTATCCAAATATCCATTCATGGATCCAGTCCTATTTGAGTGAACTATGTCCGTCGATATTAAACCAGTGAAAGACCCATCACCTTCTCGTAAGTGAATTACCTATAGGGGATTCCTATAAAAGCAATGTGGTGAAGGATTTATCTGGGATTTTGATCAGCAGAGAGTTGGTGTTCAACATTCTTTATAAACGAATCAGCTACCACCCCACACCCTGCTGTACACAATTAAGACACATGTGGAACTTTTCATCTTTATTTGTATTTTATTTCACATATGAACTTCTTAAGCGCTGCTAATGTTTAAAAGACTTTGTTTTTTTTTAACATATTTTTTGATATAGGTTTTCCAAGGTGTGGAGTAACAGATGTCAGATAAAATGGTGGTGTGAAAGGTATATATGGTATCAAAAACTGGGTGGATGCTACCTTCTTCAGATGGGGTAATATGAAAGGAACTACAAGAAAAACAGAAATGGAAGGCGTGCACACCTAGTGCATTGCTAAAGATAATTTAATAATAAAAATGTTTTATATCAAAGTGGGTACTCACAAAATGCAACTGACAAAAGGCCATAAAAACAATGCATGGACATGCACAAAACACGGGGTACATGCACATACCCGGTGTTCTGTGCATGTCCATGCATTGTTTTTATGGTCTTTTGTCAGTTGCATTTTGTGAGTACCCACTTTCATATAAAACATTTTTATTATTAAATCATCTTTGGCAATGCACTAGGTGTGCACGCCTTCCATTTATTTTTTTTTGCAATGATCAGCAATAGCTCAGTAAACACAAAATGAGTGTATATGCTTTGTAATCAGCATATAGTGATAAGATGCTTACCCTATATCAGCACATACAGCAAGTCATTCCTAATGGGTGGTATGCAGTTTTCAGCCAATAGGAATGCATCTTGACCATTGTAAATGGTATCCTAAAACTTTAAAAACAGGTGAGATTTTCAGTTACACGTGGACATTTCTTGAGTTGCCAAGCTGATCTAACGCTTACTGCACCAGCTCCCAATCATTACAATGTGTCTATCTGCTAGCGAGAAGACTGCTGTGCTTTCCATAGTGGAAAAGTTGGATCTCAGGGCAGTGCTCTGGGCTCTGAGGCTTTGACCAGGTAAGGTTCTTTTATGCTTGGTTATATTTTATATAGCTAAATACAGTGTGCAATTTCATCTGGATGTATAATATAACAGCACAGGAATTTTTAGGTTAATGTAATACGTTAAACTAACAAACATTTATTAATTACATGGGTTATGTCATTCCAGTTCTATGATCCATGTGTAAGTATACCCTTTTTAAAAAGCTAAGATGCTATTAATGAAATTTATAACCTGTCCTCTCACCAGATGTATGGAGGGCCTCCGATGGGGACACCTGATGTATGGAGGAGCTCTGCTGGGGACACCTGATGTAAGGAGGGGCTCCGCTGGGGACACCTGAATGTAAGGAGGGGCTCTGCTGGGGACACCAGATGTATGGAGGGGCTCCGCTGGGGACACCAGATGTATGGAGGGGCTCCGCTGGGGACACCAGATGTATGGAAGGGCTCCGCTGGGGACACCAGATGTAAGGAGGGGCTCCGCTGGGAACACCTGATGTATGGAGGAGCTCCCCTGGGGACACCAAATGTAAGGAGGGGCTCCACTGGAGACACCTGATGTAACGAGGGGATCCGCTGGGGACACCTGATGTATGGAGGAGCTCTACTGGGGACACCAGATGTAAGGATGGGCTCCGCTGGCTCCACTTTCCTGCACAGATGTCTAGTGAAATCACATAGGTCCCAACTGTCCCTGATTTGGAACAAAGTCCCTCTGTCCCTCTTTCCTCCTCATTTGTCCCTCATTTAGTTCTGGTCTGTATAGTTGTATATAAAATGCACTTTTTATCTTTCAAAAAGGGTTTCCCAGTGCCAAACCTTTCATCTCTTTTCTACCGAACATATCTACATATATATATATTTTACCGAACATATCTCAGGCCTTGTAGAAAACATGTTAAAACCTTTAGTCATGAACACTGCAAGTTTCCTGCAAGACACCACTGATTTTCTGAACAAGCTTAACAATATACAACAATTACCACCTAATACACTTCTAGTCACTATGGATGTAGAATCTCTGTACAGTAACATCCCTCACAAGGATGGGTTGGCGGCATGTCACAGATTCTTATCATCCTCACCAGACCACAAATACACTGCTGAGGATGTGACACGGCTCATTGAATTCATTCTTACACACAACTACTTCACTTTCAATAATGACATCTATCTCCAGTGTATGGGTACTGCTATGGGAAGCAAAATGGCACCCCAATATGCAAATTTATTTATGGCTGACCTGGAGGACAAATTTCTGAACAGCATACAACAAAAGCCATACAGATATTATCGCTATATTGATGATATATTCATGATATGGACTGAAGGTGAAGAAAATCTAAACCAATTCTTCTCATTGATCAACACGTTTCACCCATCTATCAAACTAAAAATGGACTATTCGAACACACATGTCAACTTCCTGGACACTACAGTATACATCAGGGATGACAAGCTACACACGTCGATATACAGAAAACCGACTGACCGATGCAGCTATCTTCATAGTTCCAGTTTTCACCCCCAACACACCAAACGGGCCATCGTACACAGCCAGGCCATCAGATACCACCGAATTTGTTCAGACCCAGAAGACAGAGATAAACATCTCAGAACACTGGCAGACTCCTTCCATAAGAAAGGTTACAAAGACAAAACCATCAACAACAGCATAAACACAGCCTTAAAAACCCGAAGAGAAAATCTCCTCCAATACACAGAGAAAAAAACAAATAACCGAGTACCTCTAGTCACCACATACAACCCAGCACTTGAAGGGATCAAAAAGATAATCAAAGATTTACAACCCATTATAACAGAGGATGAAACCCTGAAAGGAATATTCCAACAACCCCCCATTATTGGCTATCAGACAACCACCCAACCTCAGACACAAACTAATCAGCAGGAAACTTCACTCTGATTATGAAGTCACAAATAATGGTAGCAAACCCTGCAATAAAAAACGCTGCAAACTATGCAACCAGATCAATCTATCCAAAAGTGTTACACACACAAATGGGACCTTCAGTATCATGGGATCTTACAGCTGTACCTCAAGTAATGTTGTGTACCTCATCCAATGCAAAAGGTGCAGCAAAGGATCTTATGTTGGTGAAACAGGACAGAAGTTGCAAGCGAGGATGAATTTGCACAGACATACCATCAAAGAACATAAAGAAGACAATTTATGCACACCTGTGGGACATCATTTCTCACAATCGGACCACACTATAGAAGACCTCAATGTCTTCTTTCGTAAAGGGAATTTCAGAACTATCCAGGAAAGGAAAACGTTTGAACTAAGAATGATACTTCTTTTTGACACGAAGAATAATGGCCTGAATTTAGATATTGGTTTCCTTACACATTATGCTAAAGTTTTACGACCGCACTGTGACTAGTATCCCCCCCCCTGCATTCCCCCCTAGCTCTCCCTCTGTCTTATCTCACTAACTCTGCTGCTATCTTTATTACCATTGATTTGTATGTGTTTGGTTTTCTCTTTTTTTTTTTTTTTTTTCTTCTTCTTTAACATTCTGCTTAAAAATTTGTGAATCAGTACTGCTTGGACCTTGAAGAAGGGGACATACCCCGAAAGCTTTTCCTGAAAAATTGTATGTTAGTGCAAATAAAAAAAGTATCACGGACAGTACTCAATTTTCTCTGTCACAATTGCACTAATACGGCTACAATCAAATCAAGTATCTCTTTTCTAAATTGCTTTGTTTGTAAATTTCCAAAGCCAATGTAAAGGAAAATTATTGGTAAAAAAAAAATCACTTAGAGGTTTAAGGTGTCCTTTTATGAAACAGCGGTAAAATACCGCTTTTCAGTTCTCAGGCATTCTCAGAGGAGATCGCTCTCCTCTGAGTGCCTGTTTATGAAAGTGTGTAGATCACTTCTCATGTTGAGTTGAGGAGCGATCTACAAACGCCGGGAACTCCTCAGAATGCCTCCTCTCACTGTAATCTCGCCTTATGTAGCGGGATTACAGTATGAGGAAGCATAAAATACAAAAGTTTAACACTAATCAGCACACGTTATTCCCCAACATAATAATAAAATAATAAAGTTAAATTCCCCCTACACAATATACATTAACCTAATTATTAAAAAACATTGTTTTTATCAATATTTAAAGATCATACATGTGCCTATTTAAATGTGAATGGTGTATAGTAAATGAATGTAATCCATATATGTAATTCAGCTGTACACCATTCATATAAATGCAAAATACATTTATAATCATAAAAAAATCATTTTAATAAAGTATACAAGTATAAATATTTTTTTAAAAATTACAATAAAATATATTTCATAATTGATAAACACCCATATAACTGTAATAGAACATGCCATGGGTAAAACCATATTTCAGGGTTTACAGAATTTTATTCACCAATAAATTAAAAATTATATAAAAATGACATTAATAATAGCATTTAAATGTGGGTAGAATAATATAAATACATATATATTTATATATATGTATATATAAAGAATATTTAACAGTTATTTACAATAAATATATATTTTATGTAAAAAAAAACCCCTATACCTTAAAAAATGGCAAAGTCCTTAGCAAGTTAATTTTCTGGAAAGATTTTCCTCATTTGAGGGTGTGATAGGAGTTTTGGCAGCATGGAGGGTGTTCAAAAGCGTATTAGCAAATTTACATTTGCACAGAACTGCATTCTGGTCTCAAGGGTAGTGAGTAATTGGGAACCTTTATTTGGTGCCCGGTCCAGGATGCTGTCCCAAGGCAGAAAATCTGCCATATCGAGCAATATAGTAGAGGAAGTTAATGCATGTGGTGATACTCCCAGATGCATAGTCACATGCAAGCGTCGAATACGCGACATTAAAGGGCAGATTAAAAAAAAACTTGCCGCTTTAGCGAAATACCAGAGAGGTACTGGAGGAGGACCACCCCCAGATATCACCTTCACTACATATCAGGAGGAGCTGAAGGGGTGCCTTGGACCCGACACAATTCTGGGAGTACCTGGAGAGCACGACTCTGATGCCCATAGTAAGTAATTTAATTTTTTTTTTTCTACAGTTTCAAAACTAAATAATTAATCTTTATAATTCTATTTAAAGTGGTACAGGGTCCAACAAATGGAGACAACTCCACTGATATCGAAGCTCCACCAGATGAGACACTTATGCTGTTTGACGATGAAGGTAGGTAATAACAACTTTAAGCTGCATAAGGATTTGACAAGGCCTTTTTCTTGCTTTTTGTGCTAATTTAACCTCTTCCAGACCACCTTCCACACATTTACTGCAGCAAGGCCCCCAGAGACACACTTAACCCTTTTATTGCCCCTCCTGTTAACCCCAGCTCTGCCAGTGTAATTTATACAGTGACAGTGCATTTTATTTTAGCACTCATAATAGTATTGGTGTTGCAATTCCCCAAAAAGTATCACTTATGGGTTGATTTACTAAAGGCAAATCCACTCTGCACTACAAGTGCTTTTGAAAGTGCAGTCAATGTAGACAGTGTGGAATCTCTGAAATGAGAGGAAGCTCTGCTGAATTTATCGTCCAATCATGTGCAAGCAAAAATGCTGTATTTGATTTTCCTTGCATGTCCACCTCAGATCTACAGTGACTGTACTTCCAAGTGCACTTTCAGTACACTTATAATGCAAAGTGGATATACCTTTAGTAAATAACCCCCTAGTGTCAGATTTGTCTGTCCCAAGGTCGTAGTCCCACTAAAACTGGCTTATCACCGCCATTACTAGTAAACAATATCCCAAAAATTCAAGGTCCTTAAATCTTGTTTGTAGGTGCATATCTTTTAAGCAATCAATATACACCTATTTTGATTTTATAAAAATGGCCTGGTCAAAAAAGGGGGGTAAAAGGGGCACAGAAGTCGTTCATTGACAATTGTGAATACATGCAACGCTGTAACCATATGAAATTCCTCCAATTTTTACTTTAATATTTTTTCACATAAACCCCCCTTTATTTTTACTTGAGCCAGATCTGATACAGCGATGTGCACCAGAGCAGCGACTCTCTCCACTGTCTGCTTCCTCATTGTGCAAATTGGCTGCCGCTGCTGTCTGTCGTTTAAAAGCTGTGATGAGGGAGTGGGGGGCGTGTCTGAGTCGCCTGGTCTTTGTCAATAGACGCAGAATGGGTGCCTCAGGAGTGAGCACACATGGGTCGCCCCAGGGAAGGGGCATTTGCCAAAGAGTAGGGGCGTGGAGCACCAGCAGGGGACATTAGGGCTCCTCCGCTCCAAAGTGTAATGTCCAAAAAATCTAATAACAATCCTTTTTTTGTTTCTAGAAAATAGTCAATTTGTCATGGCTTATACGGTGGATGATCAAGACAGTGAAAATATACATGGTAATTAGAGAATATACATATGTTCAAAAATATAAAAAAATTAGATGTGTAATTACTGATCTGTTTCTATGTATGAAGTGTCTAATATCTTCTTATCTTTTAATTTTCAGTTCAATCCCCAGTGAACGAGGAGCCCATAGCAGGACCATCTTGTATTGGTAAATATAAAGATGTTTTTGTGCAATTGCATCTTTCTTAACCGCTTGCCGACCGCTCCACGCACATATACTGAGGCAGAAGGGCTCGTACAGGCAAAATCACGTACCTGTATGTTCCCCTTTAAAAGGCGGTCAGCTCCGTGAGTTGGGTCGCGGGTCCCGCGGACTCGATCGCCGTGGGGATACCCACGATCGCCTCACGGGGAGGAAGAACGGGGAGCTGCTGATGTAAACAGCATCTCCCCGTTCTGCCTAGTGACAGTGTCACTCTATCTCTGCTCCCTGTCATCGGAGCAGAGATCAGTGAGGTCACATCACAGCCCATCCCCCTGACAGTTAGTAATCACTCCCTAGTACTGATTTAACCCCTCCCCGCCCCCTAGTGGTTAACCTCTTTACTGCCAGTGTCATTTACACAGGAATCAGTGCATTTTTATAGCACTGATTGCTGTATAAATGACAATGGTCCCAAAAATGTGTCAAAAATGTCCGATGTGTCCGCCATAATGTTGCAGTCATGATAAAAATCGCTGATCACCGCCATTTACAAAAAAAAAAATAATTTTTAAGAAAAATGCCAAAAAACTATCCCCTTTTTTGTAAACGCTATAACTTTCGCGCAAACCGATCAATAATCGCTTATTGCGATTTTTTTACCAGAAATATGTAGAAGAATACGTATCAGCCCAAACTGAGGAAAAAAAATGTTTTTTTTATATATTTTTGGGGGATATTTATTATAGCAAAACGTACCAAATAATGCTTTTTTTTCAAAATTGTCGCTTTATTTTTGTTTATAGCGCAAAAAATAAAAACCGCAGAGGCGATCAAGTACCACCAAAAGAAAGCTCTATTTGTGGGAAAAAAAGGACGTCAATTTTGTTTTGGAGCCACGTCGCACGACCGCGCAATTGTCAGTTAAAGCGACGCAGTGCCGAATCGCAAAAAGTGTTCTGGTCAGGAAGGGGGTAAATTCTTCCGGGGCTGAAGTGTTTAAAGTGCTGTTACGCCCAAATTTTAAAACTTAAAAACCAACAGCTACACATACTGCAGCTGCTGGATTTTAATAAATGGACACTTACCTATCCTGGAGTCAAGCGATTTTTCCATCATCTGTCAGCTGTTGCCGACGCCATTGTGGGTAAGGGTACTGGCAGTGTAGCCTTCTTGCCTTCACGCCGGAAACCTACTGCACATGCGCGAGGCCTGCTCCTATCTCCTACTGTCCCGGCATGGGAGGAGCGGAGGAGTGAGCCCCACGGTGACGTCATAGGCCGCGGCTGGGACTCCCGGAATTGGGAAAGAATATCAGTCAAACACAGGTATCCTGCCCCCTCTCCCCCCTAAAGGTGCCAATTGTGGCACCAGAAGGGGGAAACAATCCGATAAGTGGAAGTTCAATAGCCGTTTCAATAGAAGGCAGCCAACAGTTGTCCACTGTGTACAGAAGCCGCTTGAACAGCCATCTTCTGTTGAAGGGGAATGAATTAAACAGGTTTATCAAATTGTTTTACAAACTTCAGTGTTAATACATGATCTTCTTCCTAGATCTTCTTTTTTTAGAATATGTTTGTTTTATTGATTGAATAAAAAATGCTAGTGTGTATTAGGTGCTAATCATTGCCGGAGATTAACTCACAATCTGGTGCAACTGTGCATACTATCCTATGAGCTTCTAAATTCAGCTTGTTTAAAGACAATTTGCGAAAACAATGGATTTTGCACTCTCCTCGTTTAGCAAGTTATACCCAAATTATCTGACAAAATCAATTTTTTTTCTCATAGGAGTGGAGACAGAAAATGTCGCTGGTCATCGACAAGTAGGGGATGAACTTACACAACCAAGTAAACACGAATAATATAAAATTTTTATCTTTTTTGAATGTCATGTTAGGAATGAATTTTATTTATTTTTGCAACTTTTTTAATTTGCAGATCATGAAGACGCAAGATTCCATGGAATGGTTGAAACTGCACCAACATTATCGATTCTGCTTCGGGCTCCAAGAGGCCGAAGACGAAGAGAACTCTTGTCTGAACGGCAGGATGCTGCAAACAATGCTGCCAACCAGTTAGGGCAGACATTGAATGCACTCATTGACAAACTTAATGATAGACAAAACACACAAGAAACTTATCAGCAGGCTGTGGTAGCCCAAATGACAAGAACAAATGACAACCTCGAACATATGAATATTCACTTGTCAAATATGTTTGAGGAGCAAAAAAAGATGTCCACTGCCCTGTTCTATTTGGTAGGTGCTGTGGCTCCACTGTGTCAGCAAATGGCCCCTCCTAATGACACAGACAATGGCACGGATGCCACAAACATTTGAATATGTTTGAAATTAATTATGTGGGGTGGGGGGTAATTCAGCCGTTGCTGGAGAATTAGTTATATTGTTAACTGTTGCACTTAAAATTTGCACTTACTGTATCTATATATGTTATAATTGCCGTTTCTAAGTTGTATGAGAAAGTTTACTATGTATGTAAAAAATGCCTATTTTGCACTGAATTAAAAAACCATTTAAGTCTTAAACACTTTGAACATATTTTTTTTAATTAAACAAATAGCGTGGTAAGGTGGTGGTGGTGGTGGTGGTGGCGTGTTCGAGTCATTCAGCGATCAGCGTCAGCGTTATGGCCATAATTGTCTGATGGACGAGTCTTGTCAGATAATCCGACCACGCGTACCGATTCAGCTCAAAATCCACGTAAAATTGCTATGGAAGTCAGATCGTGTGTACGAGGCTTAAGGGAGAGTCTGCAAGCGGAGCTCTTACGATCCATGTCCTTCTCCATTCCTCTCCAGGCCAGGCCTCTTCTCCTTTTTTTCAGAGTTTGGTTGTCCTAGATGTTGACTTTCCCCCCGGGCCTCTTTGGTAAGAGCATACCGTCAGAGAGATAAATAAAGTAGTATTGAAGAAAGCCAGGAGCTCAGAAGCCGCACGTCCGTACTCGACCATGTCCAGACCACGCCAACAACTCTGTAAAGCAAAGGAATAACGCTACCTTTTACCTTAGCACTGATACATTGTGTGTTCAAATAAACATTTATTTTACACAAAAGCAAAACATTGGTTGTAAAATAACATGGTTTGTGTTTTGCAAGACAAGGAAACAAAAAATTTTTTTTTCACTTGATATACAAGAAATGTCTTGATATACAAGTAGCGTCATATCACAACAGAGCATTAGAACAGAACAGATGCGCCTCTAAGTGTAGCAATATGGTTACATTTCATGAAGGTACAACATTTAGCAAGTCACATTGTTGCTAATTAAAACAGGCTCCTCTAAGTATCCAAGCATTCTGGGTAAAGTTGTCTACATAGACTGTCCTCCTCACCACCATCGTCTTCATCCCTTCCACGATGCGTACCTCGCTTTCAAATTGCTCTAATGCTGGGTAGTCTTCCTGGTATCGATTGCAGACTGACAGCAATGAGAGTCAGCGGTGAGCAGGACGTACCATGTGGACAGCTTTACCCCAGATGGCTGCATACTAACAAGTGCCTCATCATCAACAATGAGAGTTGTTAAATGTTGTACCTTCAAATGCAGGTATCTTGCTACACTTATGCCGCGTACACACGAGCGGACTTTACAGCAGACTTTGCCCGGCGGACTTTTCGACGGACTTTACGAATGAATGGACTTGCCTACACACAATCCACCAAAGTCCGTTGAATTCGTACGTGATGACGTATGACCGGACTAAAACAAGGAAGTTCATAGCCTGTGATTTGGTGAAGTGTATATATATATATATATATAGATATATATATATATATAAAAATATGTATATATATATATCTATATATATATATCTATATATATATATCTATATATATATATAGATATATATATATAGATATATATATATCTATATCTAATAGGGTAAAATGTTAATTCTTCTTACACACTAGACACTTCAAAACCATTAAACATTTCTCCCAAAATATGTAATATTTCAAATCTTTTGGTTATTATTCCAATTTTTTGGAACAATTGCGTTTCTCAAAAAGAGCAGCCGACTGATGGTGTACATAAAATAAGTATAGCTTTAGTATTAGCTTTTTGCCAATGAGTGGGCTGGCCAGCTGGCCACTGCATGCTTAACAAGGTATGACTCATCAACTGTCCGTGGAGTTCCCCACTTTCAATCGAATGGAAATGAAAAAAGTGCTGGCAAAGATAATTGTGAAAAATACGTGTTTTGTTCAACTCCAATCCCTACCAGGCTCTGATTATCTTTGTGCATGTCCCCTTTCACACTAGCCGTTTACCAGCTCTCCTCACGTTGTGATGACGTGTGAGGAAAGGAATGCAGATAACCTTAAAGTTTTTTTTATATGTGATCAGCTGGGATTGTACAGTTAATGCAATGTATAATCAGCTGCAAAGGATGCACATTGTGGGGGGGTTCATAGAAGACGTCCTTGGACGCTCTCCCAGAACAAGAGTATTGTAGCTATGGGGTGGTTCTGAAGTGGTTATCAATCGTAAAAATACATAGTTATACATTTGCAATAAAATATGAATAAAATGAAATGTACTTACCCACCAGCCAGCCCTCGCACATTTGTCCTTGTTCAAATCGATCAAAGAGAGCTGACTGCCGCAGGATATAGCAGAGTGGCAACTTCCGGGAAACCCAGATCTGATACTCATAATGCGCTGGTGGGAGTCAACCACCACCTGCACATTAATAGAGTGGTAGCATTTCCTGTTACGAAATGCCTCCTCTCTATTATGTGGTGGTATGAGCGCAATATGAGTACCGTCTATGGCTCCCAGGCAATTTGGCATCCCTCCTTGGCGTAAAAATCCGACCTTCACCTCTTGCCACTCTTCCATGGTTCTAGGGAAATGGATGTACGTATTCATATGTCGCTTAATGGCTTTCAGAACTGGTTTCAGGAATCTAGAAAGACTGGAATGACTAATTCCAATGATGCGAGCACATGACGGCTGAAAATTTCCTGTTCCTAAGTAATTTAATACGGCCAATAGTCGGACCATTGCTGAAATCGCATTGGTCCTCCCAGTCAGGGGCTCAATATCATTTTTGATCAAATTGTACACCTCCATGACCCCCTGACGGTTCAGCCGAAACATGTCCTCAACATCATTGTCAGACAGCTCATCCAGGACTGTACGTGTCCGGAACACACGAGGCTGTCTGAGCCTAACATTTCTAATCCTATCCTGGGCTAGACTAACAGCTGCCGCTGCAACAGCTGTTATAGCCGTAAGTAGGAGGGTAGTCTCTACATCCATAATAGGCCTTATCTGTAAAAGATAATTACAAGAGCATATTATAGAATTTTATTTTTTATTACATTGGTGTAACAGATATATTTGTATATATATTAACAAAAACTTTCTTGGTTTGTTTTTCATTCTTAAATATATATATATGTCTGTGTGTGTGTATATATATATTCCTAAACTTATATGGCAGTGTGTCTTCTACTGCTATATAATTCCCATTCCATGAAAATGAAAAAAGTAAATTAGCTTGGTGGCAAAAACATAATAAAATTACTTACCTGATGTAGCATGGATCGTTATCATGTTGGAATACTGCCCTGCGACCCAGTGTCGGGAGCACTCACGAAACCCCAGACCATGACACTCCCACCCAGGCATGTACTGGCCATCAGGACTACCGGGAGATACCCGGTGGGCCGATGGCTCAGTAGGCCAGTCAGGTGCGGTCCTGGAGCCGCTCTTCTCTGACAGTGAGTGATCGCAATTTCACTCCTGTCAGGAGGAGCAGCTTCCGTTATATGCTGGAGAGAGCATTAGGCGTTATGCTCCCTCCAGCCTGCAGGGGGAGATAGACCAACGGCAGACTTTCCTTCCTCTCTCCCCTACCACTTGTTATCACATGACTGGAGAGAGGAACGAGAAGCTGTCTTCAAAACGGTGAGTACATGTGGGAGGAGGAGGAGAGGGAGGACACACTGGGCTGCTGACGGGGGCTCTCTGGTGGGGACTGTGATGTGAAGGGAGCTGCTGGTGGGGACTCTGATGTGAAGTGGGCTGCTGGTGGGGACTCTGATGTGAAGTGGGCTGCTGGTGGAGACACTCTGTTGTAAGGGGGGCACTGTTGGGGACACTCTGATGTAAGGGGGACGCTGTTGGGGACACTCAAAATTAAAGTGGGCCAGTCATGAGGAAGTCCAGGGCCAAATTTTTGTCCCAGTCCAGCCCTGCTCTCACCACCATAATTGACTGTACGCAAGACACACTTGTCTTTGTACTCCTAACCTGGTTGAAGCCAAACACGCTTGACACCATCTGAACCAAATAAGTTTATCTTGGTCTCATTAGACCACAGACAATCCATGTCTGCTTGTCTGCAGCAAACTGTTTACAGGCTTTATTGTGCATCATCTTTAAGGCTTCATTCTGGGACAACAGCCATGTAGACCAATTTGATGCAGTGTGCAGCGTATGTTCTGAGCACTGACAGGCTGACCCCCCACCCCTTCAACCTTTGCAGTGATGCTGGCAGCACTCATAAGTCTATTTTCCAAAGACAACCTCAGGATATGCTGCTAAGCACGTGCACTCAACTTCTTTGGTCAAACATATCGAGGCCTGTTCTGATTGAAACCCGTCCTGTAAAACTGCTGTATGGTCTTGGCCAGCGTGCTGCAGCTGAGTTTACGGGTGTTGGAAATATTCTTATAGCCTAGGCCATCTTTATGTAGAGCAACAATTCCTTTTGATCACATTCTCTGAGAGTTTGTTGCCATGAGGTGCCATGAGGTGCCATGTTGAACTTGCAGTGACCAGTATGAGAGAGTGAGAGTGATAACACCAAATTTAACACACCTGCTCCCCATTCACACCTGAGACCTTGTAACACTAACAAGTCACATGACACCGGGGAGGGAAAATAGCTAATTGTGCCCAAGTTGAACATTTTCACGTAGGGGTGTACTCACTTTTGTTGCCAGCGGATTTGACATTAGGCTTTGTGTGAGTTATTTTGAGGGGACAGCAAATTTACACTGTTATAGAAGCTGTACACTCACTACTTTACATTGTAGCAAAGTGTCATTTTTTCAGTGTTGTCATATGAAAATATATATATTTACAAAAATGTGAGGGGTGTACCCAATTTTGTGAGGTACTGTAAGAGAGAGAAAGAGGCTGGGATCACAAGTGTGCAATCACAGAAATTGCATGTGACGCATTGCTGTGCATATCACATGCAATGTTTGTGCGATATTAATTTAAATCATATTGCATTTGCACCAAAATGGTACAGGACACTTTAGGTGGTCCGCACTGGAAACGGATTGCATGGGTGTTCACACCAATGCGATCCGATTCCTGCACAATTTCATAGTTCAGGTTGTGATCTATTAACTTTATATTGACAGCCGCAGCGATGCGCAGATGTCAATGCAGGTGCGATGTGGAAACCCGTACTGGGATCACGTTGGTTCCCGCATCGCACAAGTGTGAACCCAGCCAGAGACGTGAACATGTAACTAAAAAATATATATATATATAATATATCTATTTATATGTATATATAGATACATATCTATATATTTATATGTGTAAATATATATATATATATATATATATATATATATATATATATATTTATATCTATCTATATCTATCTAACTAACTAACTAACTAACTATCTATCTATCTATCTATCTATCTATCTATCTATCTATCTATCTATCTATCTATCTATCTATCTATCTATCTATATATATATATACATGCATTGAAATAAACACACAGACATATATATATGCTATATGCTATATATATATAAACAAATATATATACTATAGATTGCTAACCTGATCGTTTTGGGTGTGCAATGATGGGGAAGATGTGCTTTGACTGTAATGGCTGCTTCTGGGTGAAAGAAGGAAGTCAAAAGACTTCCTGCTTCCTCCAGAATACTCAGCCAGCTTCGCGCTTCTCACTCTGATTCTCCATCTCTGAAATGTAGAGTCAGAAAGTGAGAATTCTGTCACAGATCGCCAGTGAGGTGCTGAGATCGCACCTTCATAAACTGGCCGTTTCTGTGACAGTCAGTTAAGATTCTCACTGTGCTGAGATAATCAGCGGAGAACATGATTATCTCAGTTTCATAAACTGGTAATGAGCTGAGATCAGCGGTGAGACTCGGGATCGCCGCTGATCTCAGTTTCATAAAAGGACACCTAAGTAATATTTTTTTTTAAATAATTCTCCTTTAAGAAGGTGTTTTAGGAGGTGTGTCCTATGCCTACATACTTTTGCTAATAGGTGTCCCTTATACCCATCTCAAAAAGTTGGGAGGTAAGACATGGCCCCCTGAAGTCGCCCAAAGTAGTGCAGGAACTACTTTTGGGAATCGTTGTGGCGTCGCACCAGTTCAGACAGTTCCATTGCTGTCAATAGGCGCCAATTTGGCCTGCATTTTGACATGTCAATTCAACGTGGGTCAATTCATATGGGTGAATTTGTATAGATATGAATGGAAATCATTAGACATGTGCAGGATGAAAAAATTTGTTTCATTTAGTTTTGATCGTTATTTAACTAAATTCGTTTAGTTAAATTCATTGCATTCGTTACATTCGTTTTCGGGATTCATTTCATTTCGTATTTGAAAGAATTCTACAGCATTCGAAAAATAAATCTTCCGAATTCGAAAAAAAAAACTATCAAATTCGAAATACTTCTACCGCATTCGAAAAAACTTGACCGAATTTGAAAAAGTATACAATAACAATATATAACCATTTTCCGAAATTCGAAAATTCATATAGAATGAAATCAAAATTGAATAGAAAAGATTAGAATAGAATCTAGAATACTAGAAAAGAATAGCATAGAAAAACAATAGCACAGAACAGAAAAAAATAAGATTCCAATAGAAAAGATTAGAATAGAAAAGAATTTTTCTTTTCTATTCTTTTCTCCTCTAATTCAAATTCATTCTATACGAAATTCGAATTTCGGAGGCCATCTTCCAAAATTCGAATTTCGTATAGAATGAATTTGCATTCGAATAGAAAGATTAGAATAAAATAGAAAATAATAGAACAGCATAGAAAAAATATAATAAATATATATGTATATATATATATATATATATATATATATATATATATATATATATATATATATATAAAATCTCTTCCAAAATTTGAATTTCATATAGAATGAATTTGAATAGAAAAGATTAGAATAGAAAAACAATAGAACAGAATAGAAAATATATATATATATATATATATATATATATATATATATATATATATATATATATATATATATATATATCCATCCATCTTCTGAAATTGGAATTTTGTATAGAATGAATTTGAATTTCTTCCACAATTAATTCGAATTTGAATAGAAAAAATAGAATAGAGTAGAAAAGAATAGACTAGAAAAACAATAGAATAGAATAAAATATAATATGTATATTATATTGTATTCTATTTTATTCTATTCTGTTCTATTGTTTTTCGTGTCTATTATTTTTCTATTATTTTCTATTCTATGCTAATCTTTTCTATTCAAATTTGATTTCATGCTATATGACATTCAAATTTTGGAAGATGTTTCATATATAATATATATATTTTTTTTCTATTCTGTTCTATTGTTTTTGTAGTCTATTCTTTTCTATTCAAATCTTTTCTCTTCAAATTCATTCTATACGACATTTGAACTTCAGAAGCCATCTTCCAAAATTTGAATTATATATTATTTTCTATTCTATTCTAATCTTTCTTATTCTAATTTGATTTCATTCTATATGAAATTCGAATTTTGGAAAATGGTTATATATAGTTTACTTTTTTTAATTTGGTCAAATTGTTTCAAATGCAGTCAAATTTTTTCCAATTTAATAGTTTTTGTAATCCGGTAGGTTTTTTCGAATTTGATCAAATATTTCAAATTTGATCGACTTTTTTCAAATTCGGTCAAATTTTTTGGAATTCGAAACTAATCTATTCTAATCTATTCTATTCAAATTCGATGTCATTCTATAAGAAATTCGAATTTCGTATAGAATGAATTCAAATTCGAATAGAAAAGATTAGAATAGATTAGAACAGAATAGAAAAGAAGTGAAAAGAAAAACAATAGAACAGAACAGAATAAAATATAATATATATTATATTTTATTCTATTCTGTTCTATTGTTTTTCTATTCTTTTCTATTTTAGTTTCCATTGTTTTGAATTATATTCCAATCTATTCTCGAATTTGAATTTATACTATTCGGAATTCGAATTTCGGAAGAGGGTCATGTTCTATTTTATTACATTCTATTAAATTCTATTCTTTACTAGTCTTTTATTTTTATTCTATTGCTTTATTGTTTTATATTCTATTTTATTGTATTTTTTTTAGAAATTTCTATTTTTTCTAATTTGTTTTTGAATTCAATTCAATTCAAATTTCGTTAGTTAGATGCTACAACCAGCAACCTGTTAAGCAACCTTTACACATACCCATGGGCAGACACTGGAATATCCTATTTAGGAATCACACTTACCAAATCTACAAAGGGTCTATTTTAGTATGTGTGGCAAGGGAAAAAACCCAGGTGTAGCCACGAAAAACTCATTAAACACAGATTAATGAGAGGGATGGGATACATTGATTTAAAAGATTACTGCCTAGCTATAATACTGTTGCAACTAAAACTGGACTAGATGTACATGAACCCCACCAAACTTTGGGGTAACATTGAAAATAACATGATACCAGGCAACGACCCCAAAAACTGGCTATTCAGCACAACCACTAGTTGTCTACTCGACCCCTTATTCCCCGACTATCCAAGCTTCCATCAAAGCATGGAAATCACTTCACTACACCAGATGGTCCCACCTCTCCACCAAAACCGTCAAATACCTCTTAACACTATCCAACTACTATCACCTGACTTAATCATACCCACCTGGCTAACAGAACAGGTGAACCACACCTCCGAGCTTTATGCCACAGTGACAAACAAACCCTTTACACAAATTCAAATAGATTACAATGAACCTGACAAAGATTACTTCAATTATTATAGAATAAAACAATGTCTCTCCGCATATCCTCTTCTAGAAGGAGAGTTGCCTACTAGAATTTGGAATTACTATTTCTCCTATAGTATGGATTCCAAAGGAATCTCCTTAATCTATTCTACCCTACAAAAAAGAAGGTATTCCACAAATCCAAACCCATTAAAGACTGGGAGGACGATTTACAAACCCATTTCTCTGAACAGCAATGGCAAACAGCTATAAAATCAATATATAAAGCAACTAACTGCACTTCTTTATGGGAACTAACACAAAAAACTTTGAGATGGTGCTTGACACCGCAGAGATTGGCTTAATTCCACGCGCACTTCACATCTACCTGCTGGAGGGAATGCAGGTACCCTGCTACATATTTTATGGTTATGCCCACCTTTGAACAAGCTATGGAAAGAGGTAGAGAACATGTTATACGACATGTTACAGCTTCCTATCACCCTAACTCCACAACTAGCCATCCTAAACCTAACCATAGAATCAATCCCACCAAATTTCTGACTAGTAACCACACACCTACTCCTGGCAACAGGGCTACTAATAACTAGACGCTGGAGGACAAACACTATCCCCAAAATCACAGAAGTAGCTGCTTTAGTGCAAACACACTACACATATGAATCTATACTTTCGTGAGGAAAACCCTCATACTCTCAGCTCTTTAACCTCTGGCTCCCTTGGGAACGTTGGTGTGCAAAAAGTCCTACTCAGACATATGGGAAACTACTACTTTACATTTGGTCAAATCACTGCAAATGATACCCTGTTTTGCTCTCTCTTTCTCCTCCCACCCTTCCACCTCCTCTACCCCTTCTATTACCCTTCCCTCCCTCACTGATATTTTCTATCTTATTTTTGTTTTTATATCTATTGTTTATTATAGTGCAACTCTGCGTTCATGCACCCTGTTTTTGTGCATACTTTTGCTAACGTAAATTTATGTAATGTAACATTCTATATATTGCTTGTTGCTATGCATTTACATGACTTTACAGCTGTATCGTTGAAAAAAAATCAATAAAATATATTAAACGCAAACCCATTCAGCAGGAGCCAGATGTTATGCATATTAGGATGAAATTTCTAAAAAACCTTTTTTGCATTGGTACTGTAAGGTACCTGTGGTAGATATCCCTTCCAGTTACCCAGATATTGTAGGCCACGACCCCACCTTCTAGAATCCAGAATCTTAGAGACTTCAAACTCATGTTGTCCATCAACAAGAACAGGAAGAGATAGCTGTTGAGTTCTGGAATAACAATTGAAAATTGATTTTTTGAGGAGAGAAACATGGAACTCGGGATGTATCCGGTTGAAGGGTTGGTAATTTCAACCGATAGGAGACTGGCTCAACTCGAGTGATTATTCTGTAAGAACCAATGAATCAAGGACCCAATTTGGTAGAGGATTTTTTCAGTCTCACTTATTTGGTAGACAGCCAAACTCTGTCCCTCACTGTATATGGAGGTATATGGCATCTTTGTCTGTTGGAGAAAAATACATATTTGCCTGCTGACTTCTGTAGTAATAAGCAAATATTTTTCCAGTGTAGCAGAATATTTTTCACCCACTGATCTGCTGCTGGTATACCAGAAGAAGGTTGAAGTAGGGGAAAAGTCTGAGGGTGATAGCCTAGGGCTGCGTAGAATGGCGTGGTAGGAAGAGCTGAAGGGCCTGGTATGGAATTTAGGGGGACCCTCCACATTATTATTTTTTTTAAATTTTGGTTCGGGGTTCCCCTATGGGGAATTCCCATCCCGTTTTTATCAATGAACTTTTATGTGTATTGTCGGACCGGCAATTCATTAATAGCCGCGAATAGTTTTAAATGACTTTTTTTCTTTTGAAATGTAATTTTGCTGTCAGACTGTTCTAAACACGGGAAACATGCGCCCCTTTACAGGCATACTATAGACAGCCCCCAAGTACGAAATTTAAAGGAATATTACACTTTTATTGTTTCACTTTAAGCATTATTAGAATCACTGCTCCTGAAAAAACGGCCGTTTTTAACATTTTTTTTGCATTGATCCATGTCCCCTGGAGCAGGACCCAGGTCCCCAAACACTTTTTATGACAATAACTTGCATATAATCCTTTAAAATGAGCACTTTTGATTTCTCCCATAGACTTTTAAAGGGTGTTCCGCAGCTTTCGAATTTGCTGCGAACACCCCAAATTGTTCGCTGTTCAACTAACTGGCGAACGGCCTATGTTGGAGTCGAACATGAGTTCGACACAAACTCAAAGCTCATCCCTACTGCTCAGTAGGTCGATCTTCTTCAGAAGTAGCAAACTTTCTGGAAAGAGCATTGGCTTTCTTGTTCTTATGCCCAGGGACATAAGAAAGAACCAAATTAAAACGGGAGAAGAACAGGGCCCATCGAGCTTAACGTGAATTCAAACGTTTAGCAGTCTGAAGATACAGCAGGTATTTATGGTCAGTTAGGATAGAAAAAGGCTTTGGAGCCCCTTCCAGAAGATGTCGCCATTCAGACAATGCCAATTTGATAGCCAGTAGTTCTCAATTCCCAACAACATAATTCATCTCTGCTAGAGAAAACTTTTTAGAGAAAAATGCCACTGGATAGATTTTACCAGGTTGTCTCTGGGACAGCACGGCACCTTCTCCTACTTCAGAGGAATCAACCTCAAATATGTCCTAGAGATCGGGGTTTTGATGCTGAAGAACTGGAGCCTTGCTGAACATGCCTTTTAATTGCTGGAAAGCTGATTCTGCTTCTGAGGACCACACTGCAATTTGTACCTTTCCTAGTAATAGCAGTAAGGTGGGCAGCAATGGAGGCAAAACCTTTGATGAAGCGCCTGTAGTAATTTGCGAAACCTACAAAGCTTTGGAGCCCCCTAAAAATGGACGATTGGGGCCATTGCAAGACAGTAGAAAGTTTTTGTGGGTCCATTTGGAAACCAACAGCGCTTATGATGTATCCAAGGAAAGACATGCGGTTTTGATGAAAACTGCATTTCTCAATCTTTGCGTAGAGGTGTTTTTTTCTCAGTTGCTGTAATACTTGCTTTACATGTGAGATGTGCTTTAGGTGAGTCTTGGAAAAGATTAAAATGTTGTCCAAGTAGATAATCACAAAACTGTTGCTGAAATCATTAAAAATGTCATTCATGAAATGCTGGAAGACAGCTGGGGCATTACAGAGTCCAAATGGCATAACCAGATACTCAAAATGTCCATTGCGGGTGTTGAATGCTGTCTTCCACTCATCTCCCTGTCTAATTTGATTCAGATTACAAGCTCCTTGGAGGTACAGCTTAGTGAAGATAACAACTCCCTTAAGCACATCAAACAATTCTAGAATAAGAGGTAAAGCGTAGGAGTCTTTTACGGAGATCTGATTTAACCCTTGATAGTCTATGCATGGTAGGAGACCCCATCTTTCTTTTCAACAAAGAAAAAAACCTGCCCCTACTGGAGAAGAAGAGGGTCGGATAAAACCTCTTTCTAAGTTGTCCTTGACGTATTCCTCCATGGACTTTTGTTCAGACAGTGACAGGGGATAGGTCCTTCCTTTGGGAAGAGGTGCTCCAGGAATTAGATTAATTGCACACTCAAAGTGTCATGAAGATCCTGCCAGTAACCAGCGATCCAGGCGCACAGGAACACGGCCACGGGTTCCACTGCACATGCGCGCGCGTTCACGGGTGCAGTCACGCACGGGCACGTGCGCGCGCACTCCCGCTGGTGTCAGGCGGGCTATTTAAACTGGTCTGTCACACTCCATCCCCGCTGTCTACTCTACAGCGTTCTGTGTGAGTTACCTGATCTGATCTGTGTATCCTGTTATCTGACCCGGCTTCCTGTTTGACCATCCTGCTATCCGCCTGCACCAGACCCTCTTGGCTTGCCTGACCATCCCTCTGCATTACCCCTGGTACCTCTGCTGTCCGACCGCTACCGACCACCGGCTTGTTGACCCTCCACTGTGTATACCGGCTTCCAGGCTATTACCTGCTGTTGTTCCCGGTTCCAGTCCAGCGTTCCAGTCTGCTACCTACTGCTTGTTCCTAGTTCCAGTCCAGCGTTCCAGGCTATTACCTGCTGTTTCCAGTCCAGCGTTCCAGGCTATTACCTGCTGTTGTTCCTGGTTCCAGTCCAGCGTTCCAGTCTGCTACCTACTGCTTGTTCCTGGTTCCAGTCCAGCGTTCCAGTCTGCTACCTACTGCTTGTTCCTGGTTCCAGTCCAGCGTTCCAGGCTATTACCTGCTGTTTCCAGTCCAGCGTTCCAGTCAGCTACCTACTGCTTGTTCCTGGTTCCAGTCCAGCGTTCCAGTCTGCTACCTACTGCTTGTTCCTGGTTCCAGTCCAGCGTTCCAGGCTATTACCTGCTGTTTCCAGTCCAGCGTTCCAGTCTGCTACCTACTGCTTGTTCCTGGTTCCAGTCCAGCGTTCCAGGCTATTACCTGCTGTTTCCAGTCCAGCGTTCCAGTCAGCTACCTACTGCTTGTTCCTGGTTCCAGTCCAGCATTCCAGTCTGCTACCTACTGCTTGTTCCTGGTTCCAGTCCAGCGTTCCAGGCTATTACCTGCTGTTACCAGTCCAGCGTTCCAGGCTATCACCTGCTGCTTGTTCCTGGTTCCAGCCCAGGGTTCCAGGCTCCTATCTGCTGTTGTTCCGGCTCCAGTCCAGCACTCCACTATCCGGCTTGCTTACCTGTTGGGTTCCTGGTCCTATCTGCATTCCAGTCGCTGTCTTCAGTCTTCTCTTCAGGTTCCTGATTCCAGAGGGTGCCACCACTACTGAACTACCAGCAGCTGTTGATCCTGCCAGGCACCCATACCACTCTTCACTCCTGGCCCTCTGTTTCCATTCCAGGGGAACGGGAGTAGGAGCTGTAAGGGAGGTCTTTCCCTGCACTTCAGGCTCACAACCTACCAGGTACGTGACACAAAGGGACGATGTGGAGGTAAAACCTCTGCCCTTTGCTTGCAAAATACATCTGCAAATCCATGGTATTCATGAGGCAAGATAGAAGGGATAGCCACGGAAGCCAACAGACAACCTGAAAGTCTTTTGGGTCAAGACAAACAGTTCAGATAACAGGAAGGCCCCCAAGAGGTTAGTTCTCCATTTACTCAATCAAAGGAAGGGTTGTGATGTTGTAACCATGGGTAACCAAGGATAACAGGCAGAAGTGGAGAATCCATAAGAGACAGGACGATTTCCTCTTTGTGGAGTGTGCCTACCTGAAGGGTGATTGTTGTAGTCTCAAACTTTGCAAGGCCATCTCCCAACGGTTGTCCATTCAGGGTGGTGATGCTCAGGGGTCTAGACTTGGGAACAATGGGATGTTGTTCTCATTAGCAAAAGTTTAATCCAGGAATATGCCAGCAGCTCCAGAATCCATGAAAGCCTCACAGGAGACAAGTTTAAAGGCTAAATGTTAGAAATCGGGTACAGTAATCTTGATCTTTGAGGAAGTACTTGTAAGGTCTAACCCAGCTCCTTCAACACTGGTTAGACCCTGCCTTTTTACTGGACGGGAAGGGCAAACAGATAGCAAATGACCCTGACATCCGCAGTACAAGCATAGGCCCAATGCACGCCTCCTTTGTTTCTCAGACTCTGTTAGGTGGACATGGCTGACTTACATGGGTTCCACAGGTGTCTTGAACTCAACTGAAATTTAGGGTTCAGGCTAAGGTTGTGCTTGGAAGTTAGGGGCCAATCTGTAAACTGGCCTAGGAAGCTTGCGAGTTCTAAGTCTCTCCTGGTACCTTTCATGATACCGGACATCCAGACGAACACACAGCTCTATGAATTTTCAAGGCCTTCTGGAGAAGCCTTATACAGGTGGTCCCCTATTTACAAACATCCGACTTACAAACGACTCCTACTTACAAACGAAGGGAGGCAACAGGGAGTGAGAGGAAATCTACCCCCAGGAAGGGAAATTCTCTCCTATAAGAGTTATCAAAAGGTACCTCTACTGATGCTTTATCACCAAGGCTTGTTTCCACAACAACCCAAAATTTTCAAAATCCAATTGTCATTGGGACAGAAAGTGAAGTGAAATCTTCTGAACAGGGACACAGAGAGCAAAACAAATGTTACAGGGGTGTTAACCCTTCCCTATGTTATCTAAAAAGCTTAAAAATAGTTTTTTTGGCTGGAGCTACACTTTAAAAATTTACCTGTTCTGACTTACAAACAGATTCAACTTAAGAACAAACCTAGAGACCCCATCTTGTTTGTAACCCGGGGACTGTCTGTAGACCAATTCATCCTTAATGCGATCTGTAAGACCTTTATGGAAAGCTGCACGTAATGTCCTTGAGTCCCAATAGCATACTGTGCCACAGTCCTGATACCTTGCTGTATGTCCAAAAGTGAGCACTCAGCTGCAGAAGCCCTATCTGGCTTGTCAAATAAAGTCTGGAGAGAAGCCAGAAATCTATCAGCGTTTTGCAGCACAGGATCATTGTGTTCCAGGTAAGGATAGACCCATGCCAGGGCTTTCCCCTTTAACAATAAAATGACAAAAGTCACTTTGGGAGAAGAAGTGCTGAAAGTCCCAGGGTTATTGCAGAAATGCAAACAGCAAACGTTTAAAAAACCTCTGCAGTCCTCAGCATCATCACCAAACTTTTCAGGCAAGGGAAGTTTGGGTGGCACAGAAGAGGCGGGTTGTATTGGAGCAGGAGTAGGAGCTGGAGTCTAGACAAGTGCAGAGGAACCAGGCAAACAGGACTTAAGCATAGCACAAAGTTCATCTAGCTTAGCGTCCAGAGAAGAAAAATGCTGTTCATGAGCTCCAATCAAATGTCCCTGATGCAAAATCATCTTAACAATCTCAGAGGGGTCCACTGCCATTGTGGCCCATTTGTAATGTAAGGTACCTGTGGTAGGTAGTGTCCAAAGTGGAGCTTGTGTGCTGAGAATTAAGGCAAAAACTTAGTCAGGCAGGTCAGCTTGGCAACAGATCAGGCAAAGTGGTACACGATTGGAATTCAGAGAGTGGTCAGGCAGGCAGAGGTCATACACGAACTGGCAGCAAAGTACAAAATCAGCAGGCTAGAGAGTATTCAAGAATTCAGGCAGAAGTTCATACACCGTAATCAGAGTCACAAAGCTATCAGTACACCCAGGGAGCTAGTCCGCACAAACAGGCACTAGGTAACAGGAAGTGCTGCTATTTATGGGCTGCTTGATTGTACATTGTCCGCAGGTGAGGCTAGTGGGTCCAAGACAATGCATCAGGCTAGGAAAACATTGCAACACCTCCAGAGCTCCCCCTGTGGCACAACAGGTAGGGCTGCAGCTGTGGAACTGAGAACATCCCAGGTACATGTTCCCCAGGTCAGTGTCCCCCCACATGCTATTTTCTTACACCCCTTGCCTATAAAACCCAGAAAATGGGCATTTTAATTTAAAAGATTCACCTTTAATTGATTTCAGTGGGGTTCAGGTTGGGCTTCTGAAATACTTTGAAGTTTGCCGAACCCCTGCTGAACTTAACCCAGGACAGTTTGGCCCATTGCTATTTCGAAACACTTACCTCTATTACATCTGGTGCCTGGAAAAAGAAAGACTTTACTCTGGTGGATGGGACCCCTTTGATATCAAACAAAAGTTTTTTGCAACACCTCTCTTACATTGCATTCAATGCATTTTTTGGGGTTTGTTACAGACATTTTACTGGCATAATTCTGCTTCCTTGAGTCCATTTAAACACTTGTAGACATAAAAGCTGTTTTGGACTCCTTTATGAATTTAGCATGGTGCTCCTTCTGTTGCTTTAGGTTTGAGTAGTATAGTGGCACATATAGTCATACTTTTATTGTTGCTTGGAACATGGCTCGCATTTACAACAGTCAGACCAGGCCCTCTCCAACCAAAGGGTTTGCATGACTCCATGCCCTTGAAACTCTCAATCGGCTCAGCAGTATTAGGGTCTCTCTGCATCTTCCCTATGCCACCCTATCATATGTTTCTGTAGTGGAGAGGTATTCAGAGTTAATTCCTTCTTTTTGTCCCCCACACACACTGCAACCCTGGAGAAACCATTTACTTTTGCTTAACTAAGACGCATTAAAAACTGGACCAGCTAGAAATAACAGACACTGGGCATCTGCATAAATTACAAGGTAGTGATACCCCATAGACCGCTCACCTATTAAGGTGTTGTCATAATAACCAAGCACCTACTATACTATAAAGACCCTGGTATAAAGGCCCTGGTATAAAGAATACCTGTGAAACCAAAGGAGTTACTAAAGCGACAATGAGTCGTGATTGGGTTGGTACTACAAAAACTTAAACTTTATTAAATATATAAAAATTCTGAATATTTCTGCAACTTGCAGCTGACCGAGGGCCAATGAGAAGTCCTTAGTGGCTAATGATTGTGTCACTGTCTGGAGTCAGGTTTTGAGGCCTAGCTGATGACACAGGTTCATACATCCATATATTAGTGTAAAACAAACATGCCTCCCATAATGTAGAATGTTAAAAAAAACTTCAATTTATTAAAAGTAAAAGGTAAGCACTTATATCTAAATCTCGTTAAAACTGCATTAAAAGTGATAAAAACACAGACAATGCTGCCTCTCGCGTCACTTCTGGTCCACTGTCCACATCGGTGACACGCCTTACGCATTACGTCACAACTCATGGCTTCCTTAGGAGATCAACCAGAAGTGTATTCGAGAAACAAACCAAAGGTCGGTAATGAATAGTTGCAGGTTGGGATTAAGCAGAAGTGTAGTCGAAGAACAAACCAAAGATCGGTAACAAATGGTAGCAAAGATACGGACGGCAGCAGGAGAGACAAAAGCGAGATATTGACTGGAGAGGGCACAATATTCTGGCAAACAGGAAGTGCTGAGACATGACTTAAATCAGAAAGTTCATGGGAGGAACTTGTGCACACTTAAACAAAATATAAAAATGTTAATAGAAATACTGACACTTTAGGATCCGTTGATTTGGTTCATTTTGTGCTTATCCAATTCTCTGTTATTATTTGTAAGAGCATTTATAAAGTGGCAATAAATTCCACAGCATTGTTATAAGAAACATGCAGTCAATAAAATACATGGAAAAACAGAATAATACATAACTTGGTGGAAATAGAAATGCTGCCAAGAGCTTACAGACCACCACTTTTTTATTTAATTAGCCTACTCAGTTTTAATTTTACTGTCTAAATAATGAGAAAAAACATGCAGTTGACACAAGTTTTTACTCTAATGTGGAAGGCTATTTGATAGCTCACAGGGCACTTCCACTGCACAGTCTTTGCTCTGGGCATAAATTTACCCTGCTGATGAGAATATTCTGACAACTTCGATGGAAATCTGCAAATTGTTGATATTTTTCTAGGTGCACTGACCCAGTTTTGTAGAATCAAATAGGCTTATTTATTTTACATTTGTATACATTAAAAATTTATCACCATTGTATGAAAAGGAAAAATTGACTGATGCAATTTAACAAAATGCACTTTGTGTAGCGTAATTTGAGGGACTCAGGCAGCACAAATTTCTGTTTATTGCTGGGTAAACGGAAAGAACAATCTATCATGATGGAAAACAAGGTTTGCTGGCATATTTAATACATGAGCGAGGTAGAAAGACTGCGTTTTGTGTGTTAACGAATGCCACTTCTTAGAGGTTTCTTTATGCTTACTCTAGTCCCCAAAGAGGCAAAGTTTTAGCTCTTAAACATATTTAATGCAAAGTTAAAAGAAGAAAAAAAAAAACATTCTAGCACAGCCCCAATGCACAAACAAAGCAAAATGCCTTGTCTGTGAACATGTAAAGTTCACATCACAATGTTGCTGTGGTGTGCACTGAAAAAGTACTGTGTACACTACCTTTTTCAGCGCAGTTGTGGCGCAAAGCACCTCATCGTAGCACTGTGTCACGCAATGCACATTAGCAACCATGCGTGCAGCACAGTTCACTGGTGAACTCAAGGCATATAGCCAACTACAGTCCTGAGATTTAAACAGCTCTGCCCTACAGCACAGTCCTGCTTGACCCCTTGACCTCTGGAAGATTTACCCCCTTCATGACCAGGCCATTTTTTGCTTTTTGGCAAGGCATCACTTTAACTGACAATTATGTGGCCATTCAGCGCTGTACACAAACAATCTATATGTTTTTTTCCCCATAAATAGAGCTTTCTTTTGGTGGTATTTGATCTCCACTGGGTTTTCTATTTTTTGCGCTACAATTTAAAAAAGACAACATTTTGATAAACAAACAATATTTTTTACTTTCTGCTATAAAACATATCCAATAAAAGAAATTCAAAAATCAAATATGTATTCTGCTACATATTATTGGTAAAAAAATCCCAATAAGCGTATATTGATTGGTTTACATGAACATTATGCCGTCTACAAACAATAGTGTATATATACTAAAACTTTTATTTATTTTTTTATACTAGTATTGGCAGTGATTAGCGACTTATAGCAGGATTGTGATAGTATGGTGGGCAGTCTGACACTTACTGACACTTTGTAGGAACCGGTGACACTTATGCCCTGTACACACGATAGGATTTTCCGATGGAAAATATGTGATAGGACCTTGTTGTCAGAAATTCCGACCGTGTGTAGGCTCCATCACACATTTTCCATAGGAATTTCCGACACACAAAGTTTGAGAGCTTGCTATAAAATTTTCCGACAACAAAATCCGTTGTCGGAAATTCTGATCATGTGTACACAAATCCGACGCACAAAGTGCCGCGCATGCTCAGAATAAATTAAGAGACGAAAGCTATTGGCTACTGCCCCGTTTATGGTCCCGACGTATGTGTTTTACGTCACCGCGTTCAGAATGATCGGATTTTCCGACAACTTTGTGTGACCGTGTGTATGCAAGACAAGTTTGAGCCAACATCCGTCTTAAAAAATCCATGGATTTTGTTGTCGGAATGTCCGATCAATGTCCGACCGTGTGTACAGGGCATAATGCTGTGATCAGTGCTACAAAAAAATATGCACTGTCACTATACTAATGACACTGGCTGGGAAGGGGTTAACATCTAGGGAAATCAAAAGTTTAAATGTGTGCCTAACCATTGTTTATGTGTAACCTGTGTGGTGATTTTACTAAGGGAAATGATGGATTTTATTCCCTGCTTTGCAGAACACAAAATCCATCACTTCCCCCCTGTTAGAACGGGGCTCTGCCTTGTCTTCCTCCTTGCTGATCAGCGGGTGCCACTTCACTTTCACATACAGGTCCCTGTCATACTCTCACCCTGTGACCAGGCAGTGAAAAGAGAAGCAGAACAGTGATGAACTCATCTCTCTGTCACTGTGTTTTCTCTTCCTATCAACATGCTTCTTACACTTCAGTGCACTTGAATGGCTCCCTCTGCTGCTTCTCCTTCCCCTTCTCTGTAGGCTACTGTACAGACTGCTACATCAAATCCAGGTACCTACAATGCTTGCATGTAAAAACAAAACAAAATTAATGATGTCTTAATGGTTAAAGAGCTGCCTTCGTTTGTACCTTTTTATACCAGTCTGGGGTTCAGCTTTAAATATGTTCTAGTAATTTAGAATGAAGCAGAGGTGATATTTAGGTATTTTTATGTAAAGATGGCAATTGATAAGCTTGTCTTAAAGTTGTTTCCCGCTTTTAAAAAGCTGTCAGTTGATTTGCAAAGTTGATTTGAAACGACAGGCAAAAGAGAAGAATTACTGTTGAATAATGACTAATCAAATAATTTAGCATATCTAAAAGATGAAACCAGATTATCATACTTTTTTGCTTCAGTTTTAGGGTCTTTGCACACGGGCAGCTGAACCCATTTAACAAAAATGCCAGTGTCTTTCCACCACCCAGGCATTCCACATTCAGCATATAGCTTCTTCTTAAAATAAATAGTTATGTGCTGCTATACTTGGGTATACAGGTACAGCATACAGTCATATGCAAAAAATAGAAAGTTTTCTCGTTTTTATATATGCTTGTACTCTGTTTATGTTAGCAACACTGTATAACTGAATACAGCAGTAAGCAGTCATTCATGTCTATGGGAGGCTGTATGCTGCACCTGGGTCAGGGAAAGATACTGGATTTATTCTGAATATGCTCGGCTGTCCATGTACAAGGAGCCTTAGGATATTAGAATCTCAGTAACCCACCAGTTGTAGGTCTGAACTCCTATATGATGCAGAGTCTAATGCCCCGTACACGCGGTCTGACTTTTTTTCGGACACTCCGACAACAAAATCGTAGGATTTTTTCTGACGGATGTTGGCTCAAACTTGTCTTGCATACACACTGTCACACAAAGTTGTTGGAAAATCCGATCGTTCTGAACGCGGTGATGTAAAACACGTACGTCGGGACTATAAATGGGGCAGTAGCCAATAGCTTTCATCTCTTTATTTATTCTGAGCATGCGTGGCACTTTGTCCATCGGATTTGTGTACACACGATCGGAATTTCCGACAACGGATTTTGTTGTCGGAAAATTTTATATCCTGCTCTCAAACTTTGTGTGTCGGAAAATCCGATGGAAAATGTGTGATGGAGCCCACACACGGTCGGAATTTCCGACAACAAGGTCCTATCACACATTTTCCGTCGGAAAATCCGACCGTGTGTACGTGGCATAAGAAGCACTCACCCTTCATCTGGAAAATGCACAACAGAGTTTAGGTTATGGATACATAAATGTTCCCAGACTGTGGCCCTTAAACCTGCCCCACTAGTGACAGCTGACATGAAGACGTGAGACAGAAGAGAAGTTTTGAAACAAAGTGCATAAAACAAGCAATGGCTGTGCCAAGACATGGCAGTTTATCCAACATTTCAGTCCTCATAAAAAAGAGGGAAAAATCACTTACTGTACAGTAGTAAACCGCAAAAAAAAAAAAAAATAATCTCCCTGAAAATGAATGTTATAATGTGCTAGTAAGCATCACATACTAGCACATTTTGAAAGACTTACCTGAAAATGAAGCCCTCCAGCAGCACACTGTCACCACTGACAGGGCTTCTATTTTCACCCGGTCTTCCTTCTAGGTTCGCAGGCTGAGTCGCGATGATGTCATTCCCACGTTTGCACACAGTAGTCACGGCCACAGCGTGGCTCTCTTTGGATGGCACACAGTCAATTGAGAGCGCAGTGTGTCAGTGACATCACTGATGCTTCTAAAGTAAATATCTAATCGGTGCATGTTTAGGAGATATTTACTGTACCTACAAGTCAGCCTTATTATAGGCTTACCTGTAGGTATACAAATTCCAAAAATTCCTTTACTACTACTTTAAGTGTATTCAACAAAACCAATGTACAGGCAGGTCCTTCAGTTGCAACCACGTATGATTATGCTCCATTTAGGAGTGAAATGTGTGAGCTTGGTTGCACCAGGTGGATTTGTCCATAGATTGATTTACTTCAATAAACTTAAGGGGTAAGGCTGGCCATACATGTTCAATTCTCTTATACAATTTTCCTTTAGATTTACCAAAAAACATGTAATATGAGGTCAAACAAACTAAACAACTTTCAATTGTATTCAATTAAGCAGGCCCTTGCAGTACATAGTTTAAGGTAAATCTAAAGGAAAATATTACAACTTAATGGAAATAAACCACTTCCAGCACGGCCTATAGCAGAATGACGGCCGGGCGGTGGCTGTTATCCTGACTGGGCATCATATGACATCCAGCAGGATAACATGCTGGTGCGCAGCGTCGCGATCAGTGGTGCTGTGCTTCACTCTGACACACTGCATCTCCGATCGTAGTAAGGAGCCTCTGATGGAGGCTCCTTACCACGTGATCAGCTGTGACCAATCACAGCTGATCACAGCGTGAACCAGGAAGTGCCAGTAAACGGCTTTGCTTGGTACGCTCTGACAGGGAGAGCCGATCGTCGGCTCTCCTTGTCAGAGGGGGGGGGGTCTGTGCTAATAATCAGCACATTGATTATCAGCACAGCCCCATCAGATGTGCCACCAACAGTGCCCATCAGAAACGCCTGTCAGTGCCCACAACAGTGCCAATCAGTGCCCACAACAGTGCCAATCAGTGCCCATAACAGTCCCAATCAGTGCCCGCCACAGTGCCAAACAGTGTCCATCACAGTGCCAATCAGTACCCATCAGGAAAACCTGTCAGTACCTCATCAGTGCTGCCCATTAGTGCCATCTATTAGTGTCCATCAGTGCCGCCTGTCAGTGCCCATCAGTGCCATCTACCAGTGCCCATTAGGGCCGCCTATCAGTGCCCATCAGTGCTGCATATTAATGCCCATCAGTGCTGCATATCAGCGGCGCCTATCGGTGCCCATCAATTCTATATATATATTAGTGCCCATCAGTGGCATCAGTGCCAACTCATCAGTGCCCATCAGTGCCACCTCATCAATTTTCTAACAGAAACAAAGAAACATTTTTTTTTCAAACATTTCAGTCTTTTTTAGTTTGTTTAGCAAAAAATAAAAACTGCAGAGGTTATCAAATACCACCAAAAGAAAGCTCTATTTGTGGGAAGAAAATGATAAAAATGTAGTTTGGGTACAGTGTTGCATGACCACGCAATTGTCATTCAAAGTGCGACAGCGCTGAAAGCTGAAAATTGTCCTGGGCGGGAAGGGGGGAAAGTGCCCAGTATTGAAGCGGTTAAACATGTATGGCCAGCCTAACTCAACTTTTGCTTAGAAAAAAAACATTCCCTATCTATGTACATTACAAGGATTTTAACAAACTTTGTTGCAGATTCCTACCTTTTGTTATTCTGAAGAAATCCCTGTGTGTTTGTCTGTGCCCATGTGGAAAGTGTATCTAATTGGAGTAGTTTCATAATTATAGATCAGCTGCTGCACTTGTAGAGCTCTAATGAGGAAAATTGTAGGATCTACATCCCTTAAGAGGTGATTTCCTTTTTTGGAGTTTCCTCACCAAAAATGACATTTTTGTTCCAGGAGATGCCTGAAATCTGACTTGTATCTTAGTGCAGAATTCTGGGAAACTCAGTGAGCCAATCACACAATCAGGAAATTATGTTTATGGTAGCCATATTGCATTACCTTTTACAGAAAATTACAGAGCTGCAGATTGAAAAGGAAAGGTAATTTTTAATAATGTTCAATTACAATATTACTTGAGTCACAATTGTATATACTATTTTGCTATACTTTTTATTTGCTATTTTTTTCGCATTTTTTTGGTGGAGTTACCTTTTAACTAGTTAAGGACCAGCCGCTGCAGTTATACTGTGGCAGGTTGGCTCCCCTGGGCGAATCATCGTAGCTGTACGTCGGCTGCTTTAAGACCACTAGGGCCCGCTGCGCGTTGACTGAGCTGAAGCATGTGCCCGGCGGCCACGATATCCGCCGGGCACCCGCGATCACTACTGATACAGACAGAACGGAGATCTGTCAATGTAAACATACAGAAGGATGTTCTGTAAGGAGAGAGGAGACAAATCTGTTGTTCCTACTGATTATGAACAGTGATCTGTCTCCTCCTCCAGGCAGTCCCATCCTCCTACAGTTAGAAACATTCCCTAGGACACACATTTAACCCCTTGATCGCCCCCTATTGTTAATCCCTTCCCTGCCAATTACATTTATACAGTAATCAGTGGCTATTTTTAGCTCTGATCGCTGTATAAATGTCAATGGTCCCAAAACAGTATCAAAAGTGTCCGTTCTGTTCGCTGCAATGTTGCAGTCTCGCTAAAAGTCGCAGATCACCGCCATTTCTAGTAAAAAAAAAAAATTATAATAAAAATGCCATAAATCTATCCCCTATTTTGTAGCCGCTATACATTTTGCGCAAACCAATCAATATACTATATATTATTGCAATTAAAAATATGTAGAAGAATACATATCGACCTAAACTGATGAAGACATTTTCTTTCTTTTTTTTTTGGGGATCATTTTTACAGCAAAAATTTAAAAAATATTGTATTGTTTTTCAAAATTGTCGGTCATTTTTGTTATATAGGTTAATTGGATCCTGTCTAAATTGTCCCTAGTATGTATGAATGTGAGTTAGTGACCTTGGATTGTAAGCTCCTTGAGGGTAGGGACTGATGTGAATGTACAATGTATATGTAAAGCGCTGCATAAATTGACGGCGCTATATAAGTACCAGAAATAAATGGCGCAATTGTCAGTTAAAGCAACGCAGTGCCATATCGCAAAAAATGGCCTGGTCATTTAAGGGGGAAATTCCTTCTGGTACTTAAGTGGTTAAATTTGACTTCTGTGGTGAGCTGCTTTTTCCTCCTTTCTTCTGAGGTGCTGGATGTGGAGTAGTTCACAACCGTGGGGGATCCTGCTCCTGATGCCGGGTGGCTTGAGAGGAAGGTGAAGACTGCAGTAAAACATTATTCTCTTCACACATAGTAATTTGTGTTAAAGATTACGGGTATAATATTGTCAATGCCTAGCTTAAATCATCCACATAGAACAGGTCAGGCCAGGGACATTACAGCAAAAGATAACATTTATTTCTATAGCTGAGTGAACATTGTAGGTCATACTGATTTTCATGCAAGGCCTGCTGAAATAGTTTGTGGCTCATTAGTAACATAATAGCATCAATACTTTTTGTTTTCCCTTCAGTTCTGTTTTCATTTTTAACCAATGTACATTCTAGCTGCAATCTGTTGCACTGGAATGTGCCTAAAAGCTGGACCTCATGGGCATTTGTAAATCATTGTTTGCCAATAACACAACTGCTATTTCAATGTTATACTGCATACAATATCCAAATGAGGTTCCTCCGCAATTCATTAAACAGCAACAAGAGAGAGATCTAGCTGATACCAAATGATCATAAAACACTGATGAAATATTTAGCTTGATATCAAAGCAATGTAGGAAACAGTGAAATTGGGACTTAGTATGGGATGGCCCAATTTGCAAGGACAGTGACATTTGTCATATTTTTCTTTATTACCGAAATTATTGCAGATTTCTCAGCCCAGGCTATTTCATAATACAGGCAATAAATATGTGAACTGTTGCATTTCCCTTATTTTGTCATTCATTTGTCCTAGGTAAAAACAATTCAAACATTATTATCCCTAGGATTAATTTTTCCTGCATGCAGAAAAACGAATAAATGACTATAACTGAGTATATGGGTTCATAAATCTAAGAAAACAATGTTGTACATTGAATTTCTATGTACCTTTGAGCCTAATCTTAGGGTGGTATTATGAAATTATGTTGCATTAGGCAGACCTGACTGATAATGGCCTTGTGTGTCATTGAATTTTCATAGCAAAAAAAATATCTAGTATGATAGTATGAGCTCTAGGGGGGAGGCAATATACAGACCGCTCTATATACAGAACTAGTTTTGAACTATGCAGACCATCAAACAAGAGAAAGGATAGATGATTTTATGTTATCTGAACTATACAAAGTTAGCTGAATGAACTTGGCTGCAAATGTCCTAAGATGGGCAGGAAAGGGGAACCAAATAAGGGAATGCCATTACAATTTATATTTCAAGTCGTTGACATGTTTCTCCAAGTCTTGTTCTAGACCATAGTTTTTCAACCGGTGCTGCAGAGTCCCCAGGGGTGCTGTGGCAAAATGATACAAAACCCTGTACAGTCCGACCATTAACGGGTTACTGTATTAAGTTCTGTGTACAGAGATAAGGGAGAGCACATCCTGTTCCTCTTCCAGGCTCTCTCCTCCTTCTATGCTGTTATCTGTATTCAGTAGACGTGTGCATTCGTTTTCTTCCGAATGCATTTTCGTCCGAATTTCGGGTATTTTCGTTATCATTTTAACAAACGATAACAAACGCGCAGAATCCGAAAACCGAAAGATCCGACATAAACAAATGCTTTATTTTCGTTTTCGTTGCGACAACAGTTCGATATAGATAGGAGATTTGACATGACGCTAACAATAGCGTTCTGTGTCCATCGAACCTGTGGTCGAATGTGCCTAACCTTAGCTCTATTAGTCCAAGATTATTCTACATAGAGAGAAAATATTCGACATAGAGAGAAAAGATTCGAGATTATAGAGACTAACTCTATTAGCCCAAGATTATTCGACATAGAGCGAAAAGATTTGACATGAAGATTCCACTAAACAGTCGCCGCGAGCAGACATTTATGGTCAAATGCTCCGCCATAGGCTATAGAAGAATTCTAATGTTGGTTGACTAGTAATAATAATTAATAAATATAATTATTACTAGTGTCATACAACATTAGAATACTACTATAGTGTGTAAGCGGAACATTCGACCGGAAATGTATTATTGCGGCGTCGTACAGTTTAGCTGCTCCGTCAAATCTTCTTAGAACATTCGACAGACACTATAAGCCTTCAATGACAGATTCGACCTTAATTATTTCGGATTTTCGAACGAATGCATTTTGTAACTAAACAAAATAAATAAAAAACAAATTTTGGGAGTAACTAAATAAATTTATTTTTCGACTAAAATGAAATTCTGAAACAAAATATTTAAGTGTGCACATGTCTAGTATTCAGGGCTTTTTTCTCAGAGAATAGGTGCAGGAACTCCCCCTTCTGAGTGACTTCTTGTCTCTGCCCCCTACCCACCTCTATGCACCATTCCTTGGTTCCATTCCCTACCCACCTCCCAGTAGTGTCCTATTTAGAGAATACAGAGCCAAGCATCATTTTGTGGTGCTATGGAATTTGTTAACACATCCAGCAGCAATAGACCCCCCCAGCAACAATAGATTCACCCAGAAACAATAGACCCAGAGCAACAATGGACCCCCACAACAAAATATCACCCTAGATCCCCTAGCAGCCAGCATTAATAGGCTCTCCAGCACACCCTAACACCCCTTGTCATTACATACATTCAGTGCTGGAGGTGCTGGAACTGCGTTCCCTGCGTTCCCACTGAAAAAAAGCCTTGTCTGTATTTTCCCGGCAAAACTGAAAGCTGTCTAAACCGCCCAACCGTGTTCTACTCACCGATTACATCATCGGTTGCTAAGGGAAAGTTGGGCAGCCCGCACAGCTTTCAGTTTTTCCAGCAAAATACAGATAATACCATAGAGGGGGAGAGAGCCCAGAGGAGGAACCCTCCCTTATCTCTGTGTGAAGGAATGTGATGTAAATAATAATAATAGTAATCTGAAAATGTCTATTTTCTTATGTGTATACATATTTTTCTCCTTACTCATTATATAAGTATACAGATTTGCTCTGTTCCTATATTTTCTCAAGATGGCGTGTACCCCCTACCTCCCACACATCAAAAGAACGCGGAACTGGAGATAAAACCAAAGAGAGCCAAACCTCGTTATGAAAATTCTCCATCTTCTTTTATCTTCTTAACCAATGAGATGTACCTATTAGACTGACATAGCAATGACGTATTTGTGTGTATAAAACATTAACACCGCCTTGAATAAATTAGAAGTGTAACAGTAACGAAACTGAGCGTGTCTCAGTGTGTTTACTTTTATATGCATGCATATCACCACTTTCAAAATTAGAGACAGCAGCAGATAACCTTGGGCTCGATTGGAGCTCTTAATCATTTCCATAACAGATGGTGCCGAAACCCGGGACCTCAGGCTACAGTCGAAGTTATACCGCGACAAGCATTCGGGCGTTAACTGATTAATGAGAGTGGGGTTTGCGCAGCCCTAACAGTACCGGTGAGTTGATTTATATTCTTACCACTGTACGACTCTCTTATCTTTCGGTTGACGGCTGGATTCTGTCGGTATGCTGAGACTGTCTTAGAGGCAGGTATTTCCTCGCCTGAGGTTGTTTTAACGAACCTGCTGATGGGTTTCTGCTGACTGTATTTTTTGTTCACTGTCTGCCATTCTTTGGGCTACGAAACTCAGCAGTCTAAGGGTGCTACATGTGTGAATGGGTAGTCTCATCTCCAGATGAGCTTTTGGCCTCTGGCATGAGATTGTTTCCCGTGTAGCAAACGTTGTAGACTTGTTACTCTAGGTTCGACGAACCTTTGAGGGGAATTTCAGCTGCTGGCTTTGCAGCCTGAAGTGCTACATGTGTGAATGGGTAGTCTCATCTCCAGATGAGCTTTTGGCCTCTGGCATGAGATTGTTTCCCTTGTGGCAAACGTCTATAAACGTGTTTATTTTGCAAGGTGGTCTGCCCTTGTGGTTATTTTAGCCTGCTGAAATTTTGCAGTTCGAAGAGTGGCAGGTGTAATGTCCTGTCGTGAGTGTATTTGTGATTTACTGTTTGCTACGTTGCTCCCTACTACCCCTGACGTGCTTGTACTGAGATTAAACGTACATTACCCGGTGACAGGGGGGTTTGGGCAGACCCTCGAAGTGATAGAACAGAGAGCCAGAGAGGAGGGTCATCAAACCATTAGTTGTCCTCATTCCCCCTTCAAACCGTCAGCCGAGACTGCGGCAGACGAACAAAACAGAGTTAGAGACCTTGGTTACGTCTTAGGAGGCCCTGAGAGAGGAGGGGGAGATGGGTCAGAACAACTCTAAACCGGAGAAAGGAATTTGTTGATAAGAACGCTGAGAAAAATATTAACTCCTTGGTTGTATGTATTCCCCTCTCAAGCCGTTAGCCGAGAAACAGAAAGTGATATTGCAAAGAAGATGTTGAAATAGTTAACAAAGTTGAAAGAAGTGAGGAAAGTTATGTTGTAGAAGAAACAGGGAGAAAAATCCTGTGTGATAAAGAAAATTGGATAAAGGAAGTTAAGCAAGATGGCAATTGTATTATGTATGTGTATCACAGAGCTGATGATATGTTGGAACTTGAAACAAAGGAGGGGAGGGACAGCACTGCCCTCCGTCTAACAACCACTCCTTTCTCACCACCCAAGCACAACCCACTGTGACAACTCAGCCCGGCGGCCATCTTAGTGCACCCATGCCTTCACTTGCTACCCAGTCCAGTGCACTTCCTGCCGGCGGCCATCTTGGTACACCCAGTAAGCTTAAACAGCCTGTACCCAGCCCTCCCTGTTTTAAACCAAGATGGTTCATACCACACACCTGTCTTCCCCAATACGGGAGCATCACATTCTCAGGCCGGATATGTTAATGATGAAGAAGCATCTGAGTGGGAAGCCCGACAGCAGGCAGCAAGGCCACCCACTGATTTAACCCCCAATCCGGCTCCAGACTCTCAGTTCCGAGAGGATCTCAAACACATGCTGGCAACCGTAAAGAACAGTGCTTCTTGCCAGACCCTGCCCCAACAACAGTCTCGGTTACCAGAAGGGGCACCAGTGATGTATGTCGCTTTTACTCTATCACAAGCAGCGGCCTTAGTGACAAGTCTGCCTGACCCAGAGAAGCAGCCAATTCCCTTCTACCACAGGATAGTGCAGATACAAGAAACTTACTCAGCTGCCTGGAGAGACTTGATCAGCCTATGCCAAATCAAAGCAGGATATGTCTTTTGGCCAGTCATGCAGATGGCCTTCAATGATGCCTGCCTGACAAGTGCCACTTCCTACACCTCAGGCGTGGAGTTCTGTGCACAACTCCACGACTGGGCAAAGGAGAAGTTGAGGGATCAGAAGACCACAATCCAAGATATTACCCAAGATAAAGGGGAGTCTGTGAAGAAGTATCATGCTAGACTCATAAAGGCACACACACACATGTTATCAACTGCTTTTGTTTCAGGGCTCAGAGAGGATATCAGAAAAGGCCTGATGGTGGCCCGCCCTGAATACCATTCAATGAAAATGTCTGATTTATTGTTGATGACCAGAGGTATAGAAAAACAAAAAGGTAAAAAACCAACGCCCCTCATGGTAACCCATGACGAAGATCCCGCCTACACTAGTCCACCACCACTGCTCAATACCAGGGAAAGGATCATCTGTTACAACTGTGGGAAACGGGGTCACTTCAGAAAAGAATGCAGAGCCCCAAGATGTCCCAGAGGTGGACAGGGGTGCAGCCAAAAGTGTGTTGAGGGTGGTGAATCTGCCTAATAATTCTTTTCTTTCCACTATTGATGTTTCCTGCGTAGGAATGGATGGGGTGCCCCGCTCCAGTCCACTTCCTGATTTGTTTGCCAGATTTGTGGTGTCCTCTACATGTCCCTTGAATCTACTAGGAGCTGACGTGTTGTCCGGACTACAGGCCTCAATCAGGACACGCCTGAAGGGGGGATGAAGTTACATACTCCCCTATCTTTAGAAGACTAATCTGCTTTGTGTTCTCTGCCTCCCCTGATGACACTTAATGAAGAAGAAAAAAAAAAAAAAAAAAACTTCAAGTTCAATACTGCAGGAAGTACTTGACAGAATCCCTGCGTGCCTATGGTCCACAGGACCGGAAGACAACGGTCACTTAAAGGTGCCACCAGTTTCAGTCAAGCTAAAAGAGGGCGCATCATTGCCCCGGAAACCACACAATAACCCCAAGAAGAGAATCCTAAAAAGAGAACCAGGTACCTACTGTGGATGCCTTTGACTGCAAAATACCTCACAGAGGTGGACCTTACAAACGTTTTCTTCAGTGTCCACCCTCACCCCTCCTGCTGGTACCTTTTTGCATTCATCCACGGAAAGAAACGGAAACATACCTAAACAGTTGTGCCACAAGGGGTACAGAACTTTCCAAGCCAGTCTGCAAAAACTATGGCTATCATCCTTGACACATGACAAGAGGAACAGCCGGAAGTGATTCTCTTCCAAGATGTTGTTGACCTTCTCCTTTGTGCAGCTGACTTACCCCCTGTTGAAGTCACCTCAGAAACCCTGTTGTGCTATCTTGCCAACCAGGGGTGCAGAGCCTCAAAGCCCAAATTGCAGTGGTGCTCAACACCTGTCATTTTCCTTGGATTAATTTCCTAGTGCAGAGTATGGATTACAGAAGCCTTCCTACTGATGCTCTGCAATCAGACCCCTTCCAGATGTCTCCTGAAGAAATATCTAAAGTTTGAAGCCTTTAAGTGCGCCACCCCCGGCGCTAGGGCTCCCAGCCTATGGCAAAACGCTCAAGTTCTTTGTATCCGAACGTCTGGGACATGCTGCAGGTGTACTCACCCAATCACACGGCATCAGCCTACGCCCCATAGGATATTATTCCTGTCGGCTGGATGCGGTAGCAAGAGGAGGCCTATTGTGTCTGCGAGCTGGATTTGCTACACAAGCCTTGCTTGACAAAACTTTGAACTTGGTCCTCGGACACTGCCTCGTTGTGCTTGCCCCCCATGATGTTGTTGCCATATTCAACCAAGATCCAGCCGAAACACTTGTCCACTACCAGACACTTGAGACTCCTGTGTTCCCTCCTACTGGACAGCATTACTCTATTAAGTTGTCAAACACTGAACCCTACCACCCTTCTTCCACTTCTCGAGGGGGGAAAGGAGGAGGAGGAGTAGAGTCTTGACTTGTAACCCCATGACCACACAGGACACACGGTCACCACTGAAAACACTGTTCTACAAGCTGAAGCCTTAACACCGGTGATGTCTACACAGGAGGCAGAGCTATAAGCACTTACTACAGCACGTAAATGGGCAGAGGGAAAAAGAGCCAACATTCATATGGACTCAAGATATGCTTTCAGCATTGCCCATGATTATGGTGTTATCTAGGACAGAGGATTCCTGACGGCTGCAGGAACACCTGTGAAAAATTGATGCCTTGCTTCTCCCAACCCAAGTGACTATTCTGAGTAAAGCACACGACAAAATGAACTCAAAGAAAGCTTAAGGCAAGCATCTAGCCAATTCAGCTGCCAAACAGACAGCTGGTGGTCCACGGGAAGTGGACAGCAGGGTGGTAGAAGAAGACCACCCCGTGCTTACCTTACAGACTTTCCCAGTGGACAGAGTTTATCTAAAAGAACTACAGGAAACAACAAGTGCGGATAAGAAGGAAAGCTGGAAACGGAGAGGAACAACTCTCAGAAATGGACTATTCGAGTGCAACAAGAAGCCTTGTCTACCCAGGAGTATGTACCCAGCTGTGGTGCAATGGGCACATGGAGCTGCCCACTTGACAAAGACTTTTATGAACTCTCTTATCAACAAGTGTTGCACCAAGAGTTACTCCACTGACCGACAGCTTCTGCAGATCATGCATTATCTGCACCAAATGTAACCCAGGATGCACAGAAGAAGCACAGAAGAAGCACCTGGCAAAACCCCTATACCCCATTCCAGAGGATGCAAATTGATCATTCTCAAGTGCCAAGAAGTGACAGATTTGAAAACGCCCTAGTGGAAGTGGTCACGACTGCCAGGACCACAGCTAAGAAACTACTGAGTGAGATAGTATGTAGATTTGGGGTCCCAGAGGTAATATTGAGAGATCAGGGACCAGCCCTAACAACAACCCTTACAAAAGAGATTTGGGCAGCACTGGGGGTTCAGTTGGCACTACACATCCCATACCACCCTCAAAGTAGCGGGAAGGTAGAAAGGATGAATGGGACACTAAAAGCAGGATGTTAAAGATGGCCCAAGAGACTACCATGAGTTGGCCAGACAGTTAGCCCATTGCCCTGTTCAGTGTCAGACACACCCCCAGGGGAAACATGCCCTATCCCCTTATGAAATTTTGTTTGGTTCAGCTCCCAGACTCGGTTGTTACTTTCCACAACAGTTACAGTTACAGTCTGATGTGTTGACTAATTATGTAACCACATTATCACGAGAATTAACCTGAATGCATGTCCAGGTGTTTTCTTCCATTCCAGATCCTGAATTAGATACAGGAACACACCAACTACTGTCTGGAGATCCTTGAGCCAAGTTATGATGATCCATTCCAAGTTTTGCTGACCACAGCTACCTCAGTCAAGTTGGCCAGGAAGAACACCTGAATGCACGCTTATCACTGCAGGAGAGCGTGCTTTCGGGTGCTGCATATCCTTTTTCTGTTTGATCTAGGGGGGAGGGGCCCAAGAGGTGGCCATCACAAAAATGATAACATAATTACATTTTGGTGTAACTCTTCAGGTACACATGTGACCACCTTTACCTTAGATTACTGTGACATAGTACCTTGTCCGTTTGACCCTTCATGGTGATGCCATTGGTACAGTGATATCCCTGACGGTAAGGACATATATGTATGCCACACAGACAGTTACTGGGGACAGAGTTGTGGTTTCTGTGGGGGCCAGTGGGTTGGAACACAGGGCCAGAATGGGCGACCACAGAGTGCATTAGACAAAAAAGATGAAAATAGAAAGCCCCCATATCCTAACCAAAGATATCCCTGATACATACACTGACCCAGCACACAGTCAGAGGAGGAAGCGAGCAGCTCTCTCCGGAAGCTTTGATCCTCATGTATACATACATGTCATAGGGGTTACAAGGGGGGTCCCTGATGAGTTTAAAGCCAGGGATCTGGTAAAAGCTGGTTTTGAGTCTTTGATCCCTATAACAACTGTCAGCAAGAATGTAGATTGGATTAACTACATGTCATGGTTATGCAATAGAGTTTGTCAATCAGCATGCCTGTCTCCATGTGTTCATCTCTAGAGACCAGCTGACCCTCACCTGACAGCTTTTGTAACCTCTCCTATAAGCATGGCCCCACCCCAGGCCCTATCAGGGAACCCTATATTAACCTGTGCACTGCAAGCCAGCAGTGCTGATCAACCACTGTGTGTTAGCCTCTGTGTGTACTTGCTGTGTTTCCTACATCTGATTCTGGTTACCGACCTTGGCTTGTACCTTACTTTCCTTGTTGTTCCAGTCTGCTGCCTCCTTCCTCTTCTCCTGTAGTGTGAGCGTGAGCTGTGAGACCCCGGGGGCCGCGACCTGGAGCCAGACTGCAGCGCAGTCCATCCTCACCACTAGAGGCTCTGGTGAACACCCGCTGGCTCTTAGACTCCGCGCCCTGGGGAATCTATGCTCTAGCTCCCAGTGGGATCTGTGTCAGTGATCCAGTAGACCTGATTCCTGAACCTCCCAGGGTACAATCCGCAGCAGTCAGCCGTAGGGTCTACTACCTTGCGGTGCACTCCTGATCCCAACGGTGTGCATCTGTCACCCAGCCTCTAGGTGACCTGACACTACACATATTATAACCAACAGAGATTTGTAAATTACTCTAAAGATGCCCTCCAGGGAATTTCTGATCAGTTAGCCCCCACTTCCTACATGACATTCCAGGACCGGATGGCCTTAGACATGGTGTTATCTGGGAAAGGAGGTGTTTTGTAAAATCACAGGAAAAAACGGGAACCTGTTGTACATACATTCCTGATAATATTGGCCCAAATGGTAAGGTTACTTTAGCTATAAAGAAATTAGAAGATCTGTCACTAGAGTTGAAGAAGAACTCAGGTATCACAGACCCATGGGATCAATATTTTAGCTGGATGAGTGGGTGGCAGAAGGTGTTCGCCCAGATACGGGTAACGGTATTAATAATCCTGGATCTTTTAGCCCTGATTATATGCTGTATTCTACCTTTTGTAAAAAAGTTAATGAGCAAGGCTGTAGACAATAGCACACCTACATTTCTCCACCAAGAAGAAGAGGACCTCCTTATGATGGAAGATGACAAACCCTTCACTCCCCTACAGTCACTCCCTGTCCATAATCTCACAATCCTATAGGATTATAGGGATAGATAGCGCCTGACTGCACCTCTCCAGCTGTATCGAGGAGGGAAGTGAACAGTTACTGCCCAATTCTATATACAGTCTAAAAGAGTTGCTGAGGAGAAGGGCCAGGCCAAAAAGTAGGACCTTTAGTATTAGGGACAGAAAAGAGAAAATAGTCATTTTAGGGGGGATTGTGAAGGAATGTGATGTAAATAATAATAATAGTAATCTGAAAATGTCTATTTTCTTATGTGTATACATATTTTTCTCCTTACTCATTATATAAGTATACAGATTTGCTCTGTTCCTATATTTTCTCAAGATGGCGTGTACCCCCTACCTCCCACACATCAAAAGAACGCGGAACTGGAGATAAAACCAAAGAGAGCCAAACCTCGTTATGAAAATTCTCCATCTTCTTTTATCTTCTTAACCAATGAGATGTACCTATTAGACTGACATAGCAATGACGTATTTGTGTGTATAAAACATTAACACCGCCTTGAATAAATTAGAAGTGTAACAGTAACGAAACTGAGCGTGTCTCAGTGTGTTTACTTTTATATGCATGCATATCACCACTTTCAAAATTAGAGACAGCAGCAGATAACCTTGGGCTCGATTGGAGCTCTTAATCATTTCCATAACATCTGTACCTAGAACTTAACACAGTAACCCTTTCATGGTCAGACTGCACAGGGTTTTGTGTCATGCAAGTTCAAAAAAGATGCAGAACGGTAAAATATATTGCACATTTTTTCACATCACACAAAAATTTGGTGCTTTTTGCACTTGTGCACGGGTAGCATTAATTCCTAATGGTACCCCCACTATTCTGCCAATTGCATGTTTGTTTGCGCCCACTTAAATGCATGGTACCACAGTACCATGTATTTTGGTGGGGCTCAACTTAAAAATCTTGCCAGTACCTTTTTTTGCGTGTTTCACAAGCCTAGAGCAGCCTAATAAAAAACAGAACACACAAAAAAGCGCTCGGGCTCAGACACACCTTGTGTGAACGAGCCCAGCGTTTGTGCACAATTCCAAAAGGTGCCTTGACTACAAGAAGGTTGAAAAACACTGCTCTAGACACTGACCGGAACTGCCACTATTGTAAATATAGCCCTGCCTAAACCTGACACCAGAAAAAAAACGTAAACACATTAACAAGTGAAGGTTCTACATGCACTTTTTAATACATACAGACATAAAATGCATTGTGCTTGCGGATATGAAATCCATTGTGCATACAGATACAGTATTACAACTCAGCACACAAAAATGAAATCCAGGGAGGAAGTCCAAGTCTGCTTTGTAGTTGCTGGGGTTTTTATAACTGATGTTCATTCTTTTTCGCGATTTTTCTTTTTGTATGTCAGTTTTTTGTTTTCTTACATTTTGTTTGTTCAGTTTTAAAACCTTTTTTAATGTGCAAATATCTTTTCCATATGTAACACCCTCTAGGTAGATAGGTGCTAGAGTAGGATTTTTTGTGATAGGTAAGGTAAATTTGTTTTGATCTGGGCTGGGAGTGGCTCAGGGTAGCAGCTGGTGACTCTCAAGCAGCATCACTAAGACCTCCCTCTTCCTTCTAGAGCTTTCTGGAAAGTACTGGAAGGAGAGGAGGAGAGGAGAGGTGGAGCTGCCTGGGGTACGCTAAGGAGCCCTGACCAATCCTCAACTTGGATTGACAGGGGGCAGGCCTCCTTAAGTACTTAGGGTCAGCCAGGGTGGGGAGGAGTTGTTCAGAGCTTGAAGATGGAATTATAGGCTGTCGGGGCCTTTGAGGGAGCTCCCCAGTCTGGGGGGAGATGACCTTGGGCCCGGACAGGGGGCACAGGAGGAGCAAAAAGGACAGCAGGTGATAGCATTGCTGGGCAAGTCTTCAAGGAGAGGAACAACTGGTTGCAGAGAGGAGGGCTGGTGAGTGACAAGCACAGTCAGGAGGACTGGGAAGGCACGCCTGAGAGGACTGGTAGCATGCAGTCTGGTATGGGTGCAGAGCTAGTGGAGTGGACTGTGTTGTCAATGGCAGTAGAGAAAGACAGCTGCAGCCAGGAGGGCTGGCAGGGCCTGCAGAGGGTCTGGGAAGTGAATGCCGGGCTGGGCAGGGTGACAGGTGGGCCACAACACTTAGCAGCCCCCACGGGGTACCGCTACACATACTTTGTACTTTGCAAGAAACAGAATTTTTGTGTTGTTATAAATGGGATAAAATTAGCATTTTTTTCAAGAAAAGACCAATGAGTTTTTAGCTTGATGACTAGGATGAGGAAAAATGTGTTTATCATAATAGGGGATAGGTTTCGAGATCTGGATGTGGTTGGGTTAGATGGAAACCCAACCCATTCTCAGTCGGTGGACATGGCAAACTAATGTGGCTGTTCTCTAACATAGAAACTAACTACCAATAATGCGTTTCTGGCATCTAAACTTAGATTAGATGGCTTAGAATGGCCAATAATCAGGGCTTTGTTTTGTGCCAGACCTTCACTATAAGAAGGCAGTGTTCCCAATAGTTATACTGACCATGTGCTTAGGTGTGTTTGGAAAAGTATAGGAACAAAATGCTGTTGAAAAAGTGCACAGGGACAGAATAATATGGGGCTTGTAGGCATTGCTATGCTATTGTAGATGTAAGCTCTTCACTGAATATCCTTTAGGTAGCAAAATATTGTGTATCTGTACAACCTCTCTAAATTACCTGTTCACAGTCATAAACAGGAAGAACATGTTTTTTAGCCTAGGTACACACTGCTGTGGGATTGAAATCATGCATGTTCAGCTGAACTCTCATGATTTCATACCCGCATGTCAGTCCGACTTCGGGGGCGATTTCAGAGACATCTGTGTGGGTTCCTGCAGTAGTACAGAAACTGCCATTGCCGGCAATAGCGCATGCCAAATCACTTCAACATGAACCTAGGCTAAATGGCATACTACTTCTTATTTGCTGACTGCAATTACATTTTTTCACAGCCTATGCAAGTTCACATACACTTCACAAATAACCGACCGCATGTGTGTTTTCCCAGGACTGTCTTTCAGTCTACATACACTTTACTGATAATTTGCCACATATGTTTTTTCACAGAGCAAATTTCCAAATTGCTGCTGGCTGCAATTTTTAAAGGCCATCTTTTGTAAAATAACAGTGTACTATTCTAAGACAATGTACATTGCAGACAGGGGGATAGGGAAAACCTGTTGTCACCCTATAACACATAGGGTTCAGATGAGTACCTTTATATTAGTATCACTATCTGTAAAGTTAATATGACATTTTGGTTGTTGGGTTTACAAATACTCTAACAAATTAGGATTGGGGTGTTTGAATTACAATGCTGTGATACATTTTTTTATGTGCCCTGCATGTGTGCACAGATCTGTACACCCAAAAAAAGTTTTATCAGTCCACAAAAAATGATTGGTGGCTAGTAGGGATGAGCCCGCGGTTCGTGTTGAACGTACGTTCGACTAGAACATCGGGTGTTCATTTGTTCTAAAACTAACCGAACATATGAGGCATTCGCGGGAAATTTAAGCGCCCCAGAACGCCCCATAGTGCACTGCGAGATCGCATTGCTGTAGGATGATTGGCCAAAGCATGTACCTGACCTGCATGCTTTGGTCAATCACAGCGCGCTCTGCTGAGAGAGCCATAATTGGCCAACGGCAGGGTGTCTTTGGCCAATCATGGCTCAGGGGGCTAAGTCCACGCCCCACACTATATAAGGCTGCTGCTTATACGGCAGCCGTATAGTGTAATGAATGAAGAGAGATTAGGCAGCTTAGTTAGTGGCATGCAGGCAGTGTATTTGATATATATATATATATATATACACACACATTATGACATTTATCATTGATGGACTTTTGCATCAAGGTTGATTCAATTATTCACAAATAATTCACTGATATATTGTTTATATACATTTTTTGATTCTTCATACTTGGTTGGTACTAAATCACTTGATCTCTAAGGTATTGACCTTATGATACCACATACTAGCACTGGATCTAATGATTAACAGTGTATGTTTTCATCTGACACTAATCTGACACATTAGTGTAGATTATATAATCAGTGTAGAATCTATATTTAGGCAGTGGAGTATATAAAATATAGTGTATTGAAGTGGTTAAGGGGCACCCTGTGCTAAAATTAAAAAAAAAATGGCGTGGGGGTCCCCCCAAAATCCATACCAGGCCCTTTGGGTCTGGTATGGATTTAGGGGGGAACCCCTTGCCATTTTTTTTTTTAAAAGGCATGAGGGCCCCCCAAAATCCATACCAGACCCTTATCTGAGCACGCAACCTGGCATGCCACAGGAAAAGGGGGAGGGACGAGAGAGCGCCCCCCCTCTGGAACCGTACCAGGCCACAAGCCCTCAACATGGGGAGGGTGCTTTGGGGTCCTTTTGCTTTGACAGCTCTTATATAGTCAAGGGTGGGGCCACCCGGTGATGTAAACGGGTGACCCCGCCCCATCTGACGTCACATGATGTCACACAACGTTAGAAGGGGGTGGGGGTCACTCGGTTACATCAAAGCTGTCAACACAAAAAAATGACAGTTGGCGGGACGCCAGCCAGGGAGGCGGAGTTTTTCTGTTTTTTTGGGACCTTTGGCGCCATGATTAAGATGGATGGACATCGCAGACAATGGACATTTTTTCTTGACTATGGAATGCTCTCCCAACCAACCTCCGCATGGAAGAAAACCACCAGGCTTTCAGGAAAAAACTAAAGACCTTCCTTTTCTAGAAGCTGGCTACAGAGAACACATCTAGCGCCTTGAGGCGATTCAGTTCGCAATTGCAGCGCTTTACAAATCATTCATTCATTCATTCATTCATTCATTCATTCATTCATTCATTTTTTTTATAAAGGAATTGTCCAAAACTGTCTCCTGTCATTTTTTTACTTTTTGATACTATTTTTGGTGAATGGGTAGGGGTACAATATACCCCATACCCATTCACATAGGGAGGGGCCGGGATCTGGGGGCCCCCTTGTTAAAGGGGGTTTCCAGATTTCGATAAGCGCCCTCACCCACAGACCGCCACAACCACCGGGCAAGGGTTGTGGGGATGAGGCCCTTGTCCCCATCAAGCACCCCCCCATGTTGAGGGCATGTGGCAGTGAAATTGCGGCAGTTTGTCCGGAAACGGTTAACGGTGTTCACAAGTTCGCGCAAATTTTTTGGTCTGTTCGCATGTTCTGGTGAGAACCGAACCGGGGGGTGTTTGGCTCATCCCTAGTGGCTAGCTCTATTTGTCAAGATCTGAACTCCTTTTTTCTATTAAATGGGGTATTTTCCTGTGACAGACTCACCCGAGACAGAGGCTATTGGAGGGGACTGAACGCTAGCCTCTTGCCAACAGATTATGGGCCCTGGCATTTGGGGGAATGGTGCTCTCTGTGAGCTGTATGCCTGGGGACCCTGGGGTTGGTGTTACTTTGGATTCAGCTCCATGTCCCCCCAAAACACACAGACTCTGGGGACCCTGTATTTGCCATACTAGCAATAGTAGCTGAGTCATCCTGCTGTATAAATTTGTGTGAGATCTCAAATAAAGAGTTAGTCCTGATTAGGGATGAGCTTCGAGTTCGAGTCGAACTCATGTTCGACTCGAACATTGGCTGTTCGCAAGTTCACTGAACAGCGAACAATTTGGGGTGTTCGCGGCAAATTCGAATGCCGCGGAACACCCTTTAAAAGTCTATGGGAGAAATCAAAAGTGCTAATTTTAAAGGCTAATATGCAAGTTATTGTCATAAAAAGTGTTTGGGGACCTGGGTCCTGCCCCAGGGGACATGGATCAATGCAAAAAAAAGTTTTAAAAACGGCCGTTTTTTCAGGAGCAGTGATTTTAATAATGCTTAAAGTCAATCAATAAAAGTGTAATATCCCTTTAAATTTCGTACCTGGGGGGTGTCTATAGTATGCCTGTAAAGGGGCGCATGTTTCCTGTGTTTAGAACAGTCTGACAGCAAAATGACATTTTGAAGGAAAAAACTCATTTAAAACTACCCGCGGCTATTGCATTGCCGACAATACACATAGAAGTTCATTGATAAAAACGGCATGGGAATTCCCCAAAGGGGAACCCCGAACCAAAATTAAAAAAAAAAAATGACGTGGGGGTCCCCCTAAATTCCATACCAGGCCCTTCAGGTCTGGTATGGATATTAAGGGGAACCCCGGCCAAAATTTTAAAAAAAAAATGACGTGGGGTTCCCCCTAAATTCCATACCAGACCCTTCAGGTCTGGTATGGATTTTAAGGGGAACCCGCGCCAAAAAAAAAAAAAAAAAACGGCGTGGGGTCCCCCCAAAAATCCATACCAGACCCTTATCCGAGCACGCAACCTGGCAGGCTGCAGGAAAAGAGGGGGGGACGAGAGTGCGGCCCCCCCTCCCTCCTGAACCGTACCAGGCCACATGTCCTCAACATGTCCCCCACAACCACCGACCAGGGTTGTGGGGATGAGGCCCTTGTCCTCATCAACATGGGGACAAGGTGTTTTGGGGGGCTACCCCAAAGCACCCTCCCAATGTTGAGGGCATGTGGCCTGGTACGGTTCAGGAGGGAGGGGGGCCGCACTCTCGTCCCCCCCTCTTTTCCTGCGGCCTGCCAGGTTGCGTGCTCTGATAAGGGTCTGGTATGGATTTTTGGGGGGACCCCACGCCGTTTTTTTTTTTTTTTTTGGCGCGGGGTTCCCCTTAAAATCCATACCAGACCTGAAGGGTCTGGTATGGAATTTAGGGGGAACCCCATGTCATTTTTTTTTTTAATTTTGGCCGGGGTTCCCCTTAATATCCATACCAGACCTGAAGGGCCTGGTATGGAATTTAGGAGGACTCCCACGTCATTTTTTTTTTTTAATTTTGGTTCGGGGTTCCCCTTTGGGGAATTCCCATGCCGTTTTTATCAATGAACTTCTATGTGTATTGTCGGCAATGCAATAGCCGCGGGTAGTTTTAAATGAGTTTTTTCCTTCAAAATGTCATTTTGCTGTCAGACTGTTCTAAACACAGGAAACATGCGCCCCTTTACAGGCATACTATAGACACCCCCCAGGTACGAAATTTAAAGTGATATTACACTTTTATTGTTTGACTTTAAGCATTATTAAAATCACTGCTCCTGAAAAAACGGCCGTTTTTAAAACTTTTTTTTGCATTGATCCATGTCCCCTGGGGCAGGACCCAGGTCCCCAAACACTTTTTATGACAATAACTTGCATATAAGCCTTTAAAATTAGCACTTTTGATTATTCATGTTCGTGTCCCATAGACTTTAACGGTGTTCGCATGTTCGAACGAACTTTTTTCCTGTTTGCATGTTCTGGTGCGAACCGAACAGGGGGGTGTTCGGCTCATCCCTAGTCCTGATGTACTCCAAGACTGGTGTTGTCTAGTTCTTGGGGGTTCCTATAGCCAGATCCATTGGACTTGTGTTCTAGAACTTAGGAAGCAGTATACTGATGGAAGCACTCAAGCGAAGTGAGGGACGTTCCGTGATATTGGTGGCAAGCAGCAGGAAAGCTTCCTGCAGTCTGGGAAATCTAAACCTCCACCTGGATCCAAGATCAGCATAGCAGACTTCAGTCACCCCAGCGGAGATATGGACCTGGCATCAGAGTTCCCGGGGCTGCTGCGGATCATCCTTTCAACATACACCAGGACTGTGTCTGAGGATGAATACCTGGAGCTCAGGCAGGAAATTCGGGTGGAGCTCTGGATTGGAGCCCTCCAGCTCGCTGGTATAAAACAGGGCAAGTGCTTTCCAACCCAAGAGCAATGGGCCAGTGACCAACGGGCATTGCGGATGGCATTCCTGGGAGAGTGGCCCCAGGAGCAATGGGTGACTGAGTTGGACAGGTTGGTCCAGCAGGAGATAGAGCTGGACAATAGTTATCGGGCTCTGCAATGGCACGCAGAGGAGGGATATTTAGGGGAGACAACAGAATGCTCTCCGGAGGGATATGACTTTGGCGGCCCTGGATTGCTGTGGGAGAGCCTTACAGATCGTTTTGTGTTTGGCGATGAAGGGGAACCTACCCTTGAGGACCTTCGAGATTATAGAGAGGCTATGCTCGGTCTTGCAGGGGTTTCAGAGCTTGAACCTGATCTGGACCATTTGCTAAGGAAGGAACAGCATCTGGAAAGGGCATACAGGAAACTGCTAGAACACGTTCAGCAGCATGCCAGAGAATTGGCAGTGGAAAATCTGGAGATTGCCATCCCCAAACCTGAAATGCTGACAACAGGGCAGAGCTCTGCTAACCTCTGACCAGCATTGATAACATCTTCTGGGTTCCATGAACAGGAGACGGTGAACCTCTATCCCCAGACACCAGTTTTAGAGGTAGGGGATTTAATAGACTTTTCTGCTGAGGAAGAACAACCTGGTGAGCCCCCAGCAGAAGTGCTGGCAACCGGACAGAGGGTCCAAGACCTCTGCCCCACACCTGTGGCAGTTTTGGAGGCTCAAGGTGAGAAGGTGGCAATCACTTCCCAGCAGCAGATACAGGGGGAGAAGGGAGAGGAGATGTTTGTTGTCCCTCCTCAACAGTTGGCCAGGGTGGAGGAAGTGGTCTTTCCTCTCCAGCAAAGATCCATGCACCTGGGAGACAGTACCATAGCAACGTCGTCCCAGCAGCCAGATGAGGGAATGGAAAAGGAAGCAGCCGGCTCCCCTTTCCAATGGCAGCTACACAGTTTGGGAGTGGAGGAAGCCAGCCTCCTGCCCCAACGGTTAGCCGGAGCGGAGGATGCGGAGTCCCCAGCAGAAGTGCTGGCAACATGGCAGAGTGCTACCAACCTCTGCCCAGCACCGGCAACAACTGTGGAGTTCCAGGGAGCCGGGGCAGGTGGCCCCTCTTTCCGACAAGCTGATGTAGTGGAGCTGCTACTCCCAGCTGAATCACTGGCAACAGGGCAGAGCACCGCTGGCCTCTGCCTAGCACCTAGTGTCTCTCTACAGCTTCAAGAAGCAGGGGTGATCGGCCCCTCTGCCCAGCAGCAGACCGAGCCCAGGAATTTTAAAAACAATCCAGCTGAAGTCCTGGCAGCCAGACAGAGAGTAAATGACCTCTGCCCCACACCTACTGAGGTCAACTATTCCTTGCAGCCAAGAATGGAGATCATGCGGGAAGACTATGTGAGTTCACTCTGCCTAACACATGTCCAGACCAGGTGGAGGTCTGGGACCTTGTTAGTCAACCTTTGATGGGGGAGAAATGTGACAGACTCACCCGAGACAGAGGCTATTGGAGGGGACTGAACGCTAGCCTCTTGCCAACAGATTATGGGCCCTGGCATTTGGGGGAATGGTGCTCTCTGTGAGCTGTATGCCTGGGGACCCTGGGGTTGGTGTTACTTTGGATTCAGCTCCATGTCCCCCCAAAACACACAGACTCTGCGGACCCTGTATTTGCCATAGTAGCAATAGTGACTGAGTCATACTGTTGGGACTCATACTGTGAGAAGATGCTAATGTCATCAACTCCACTCACCTGTCTGCTATAATGTGTTTAATGTAAATGAGTTTAGTCTAGGTTCTAAGGGTATTCAACTCATTGTTGTTTGTTCTAATTAACCCTGTGTTGATGTTTATGGTAATGTGAGTTAATTGAATGAGCTGATCACATTAGCCACCAGCACTGGCTAGGAGACGAACAGTCTAGGCTGAGGGGGGGAGATTGTTGTTTGTATTGTTAATTGTAATTAGCTCCTGCTATTGTGTTTATACTACTGTGTGAAGTTCGGTGCCCACAAGTCTGTCCTACAGGTCATGTCTCTGAGTCATCTGGTCTGGGTAAATTTTGTAGTAAATTAGCTCATGTTAATTAGGTTAGCTGAGTCATCCTGCTGTATAAATTTGTGTGAGATCTCAAATAAAGAGTTATGCCCCGTACACACAGTCGGACTTTGTTCGGACATTCCGACAACAAAATCCTAGGATTTTTTCCGACGGATGTTGGCTCAAACTTGTCTTGCATACACACGGTCACACAAAGTTGTCGGAAAATCCGATCGTTCTGAACGCGGTGACGTAAAACACGTACATCGGGACTATAAACGGGGCAGTGGCCAATAGCTTTCATCTCTTTATTTATTCTGAGCATGCGTGGCACTTTGTCCATCGGATTTGTGTACACACGATCGGAATTTCCGACAACGGATTTTGTAGTCGGAAAATTTTATCTCCTGCTCTCCAACTTTGTGTGTCAGAAAATCTGATGGAAAATGTCCGATGGAGCCCACACACGGTCGGAATTTCCGACAACACGCACCGATCGGACATTTTCCATCGGAAAATCCGACCGTGTGTACGGGGCATTAGTCCTGATGTACTCCAAGACTGGTGTTGTCTAGGTCTTGGGGGTTCCTATAGCCAGATCCATTGGACTCGTGTTCCAGAACTTAGGAAGCTATATACTGACGGAAGAACTCAAGCGAAGTGAGGGACGTTCTGTGACATTTCCATTTACTTTTTATTTTATTTTTTTTTTTTAAACTTATGCTTACAGTGATTATGTGCAGTAGGCAGTTGTTACTGACAGTCCATTAAAGAGCCATTTAAAAAAAAAAAAAAGAAATAAGTACAAGAGCAGTGTGCACCTAAGCCACCTCACGTTACATCACTCACATCACTCACATTCACCATAGCTTCTTATCCACATAGATAAAAAGCAGATAAATCATAAAGACTAGATAAAAGCAGTTTTACACTTTTGCCTCTTCATAGCAACACATACTGTATAATTTTTTGCCAAATCAAACTTTTATGTTTGTGCCTAGGAGAGTGGATGGGTGGCACTTGGTCTCTCAAAGTTTCCTGAACTCCTTGGGCTGACGTACATCAGCCCTTTAGGGGTTCTTAATGCTGGTGGCATTTCCTGGGATTTACGCTCATGTGATTGCAGTTATTGGCTTTAACAGTGAACACATGATCAGTAACCCCTCCTTTCAGCTTCCAATTGTAGGGACATATTTGTGGGACACAGTTGTGGCATCATGGCATTAAAGCCCACCACTGTGTTGCCACATATATGCATACAACTGGCAACCACAGGTTCATTTTACCAAATATTGTGGAAATGGTATGAGTGTATAGTGTGTGGATAATAGGCTTGCAACTTCTGTACACTAAAGGGGATCCACAGTTACCTTGGACTGTGACTGAAATTAGAAGCTTTAGAATTTAAAGGGTCATACTGTGATTTTCTGATAATTACAAATACAAGTCTATTTAAAATGGAGTTCCACCCAAAAAAAAAAAATCATTAATGTGCATGAAATAATATAAAAAAAAATATTTGATGAAATTTTTTTTTACTTACCTCGTTTTGCCTGTTGGTATGCGGTCCATTGAAATCTTTCTCCTTCATCAACTCGGCTCCTGACTTCACTTCCCTTGGCACCTCGGCTCGTTACTGCTCCTGGGAGATGTGTGTCATCATTTTCCAGGCGTCAGTGGGCTGCACCGAGGGCTTCGTTACCATCATAATGGGGCAGGCACTTCCGACACCGCCGCCCGTTGTGATGGCAACCTGAGTAGCTGAAGTCGCTGCGATGACAGAATGCGCATGCACGAGATCGGGGAGAGGATGGGCGGTGCATGCTGGTCCAGCAGCAGCACCGTATCCTGGAACAGGATCGGAACAGGATGCTTGTGAGCTTCACATGCCCACAAGCAAAATCAAAACAGCCAGAACACTGTTATCAAAGTTCTTTTTACAGATGAAACCGGACATTGGGGGGACAAATTTTACAGAAGATGTGAGTGTTACAATGCCATTTGAAATGCTTGTGAAAGGTTAAAAAAAAAAAATATTGATTGTAGTTGGAACCCTGCTTTAAAGTGGTTGTAAAGTCACATTATTTATTTACTGGTATCCCCTCTGGTTTATAAAGACATAAACTACATTGTGTGTGTTTTTTGAAAAAAATAATGCTAAATACCTTTACACACACTGCGGCTGTGCGGTCACTTGATCCCCCTCTGCTCTCCTTTCCCGATCTAAGGAGAGCAGTGGGAGGAGCTGAGATTCCCCTATGATGTCAGTCAGCAGTCAGTGGTTGTGTAAGAGAAGGTATTTGGCATTATAATTTTCAAAAAACACACACACTGTAATTTATGTCTTTATAAACCTGAGGAGATACAAGTAATTATGTTAGATTTGTTTAAATATGAAGGCGCTTCCTGGGCTGAGCGAAATGCAATAAGCAAGGATTGCTTCCGGTGACGTCACGTCCACTCGTTGGAGCACAGATCATGGGTTTGAATTGCAAAGTGGTGTTTTTACATGCTAACACACAAGAGAAGATTATTGTAAGTGGAAAATTGGCTTTTAATTATTATTATTATACAGGATTTATATAGCCCCAACAGTTTGCACAGCACTTTACAACATGGGAACAGACAGTACAGTTACAACACAAATCAATACAGGAGGGATCAGAGGGCCCTGCTCATTAGAGCTTATAATCTAGAAGAGAGGATCAAGTAGAACAAAAGGTAATAACTGTGGGGGATGAGCTGATGGAGAAAATGAAAATACAGTTGTGATGTGGGGGTACGATAGGCTTCTCCCAAGAGAAGGGTTTTCAGGGATTGTCTAAAAGCTTATAGAGTAGGAGTAAATGGACAGATTGGGGTAAGGTGTTCCATAGAATTGGAGAGGCTCTGGAAAAGTCCTGGAGGCGAGCATGGGAGGAGGTGACGAGGGAGCTAGAGAGCAGGAGGTCTTGAGAGGAATGAAGAGAACAAATAGGTTGGTATTTAGAGACTAGGCTAATGATGTAGCTGGGGGCTTAGTTGTGTATGGCTTTGTAAGTAGTTGTTAGTATTTTAAATTGAATTCGCTGGGTGAGCGGAAGCCTATGGAGGGATTGACAAAGAGGAGTAGCAGACACAGGGCGATTGGTGAGGTGGATGAGTCTGGCAGCAGCATTCATGATGGATTAAAGGGGAGATAGACTGTGTAGAGGTAAGCCAATGAGAAGGGAGTTGCAGTAGTCAAGGCGAGAGATGACCAGGGAGTGAATTAAGAGCTTTGTTGTGTCATCATTGGTTAGAAAGAGGCATAATTTGGAGATGTTGCAGAGGCTGAGGCGGCAAGATTTGGACAGTGATTGGACGTGGGGCTTAAAGCAGAGTTCAGAGTCCAGGACTACACCTAGGACCTTGGCATGCGGGGATGGGTTTATAGTTGTGCCATTGATTTTGACAGAGAGATCAGGGGAAGGGGCATATGTGGGAGGAAAAATTATAAGTTCGGTTTTGGATAGATTGAATTTGAGGAAGTGGTGTGACATCCAGACTGATATATCTGTTAGTAAATTAGTGATAAATGAGGAGACGGAGGGAGTAAGCTGAGGGGTAGAGAAATTAATTTGGGTGTCGTCAGCGTAGAGATGGTATTGGAAGCCATGGGAGGTTATCAGCTGACCCAGGGAGGAGGTGTAGATTGGAAATAGGAGATGTCCAAGGCATGGGCATCCGCTGAACTTTTTTCAGGGGAGGGGGCATCAGAGACTGCAGACATAGTACAGGAGATTATCAGAGACTGCAGACATAGTACAGGAGATGATCAGAGACTGCAGACATAGTACAGGAGATGATCAGAGACTGCAGACATAGTACAGGAGATGGTCAGAGACTGCAGACATAGTACAGGAGATGGTCACAGACTGCAGACATAGTACAGGAGATGGTCAGAGACTGCAGACATAGTACAGGAGATGATCACAGACTGCAGACATAATACAGGAGATGATCAGAGACTGCAGACATAGTACAGGAGATGATCAGAGACTGCATCATTTTTAAGTCACCCATGCTCCGCCCTTTTTCAACAATGTCATCACGTTCAGAGACTGCAGACATAGTACAGGAGATGGTCAGAAACTACAGACATAGTACAGGAGATGGTCAGAGACTGCAGACATAGTACAGGAGATTGTCAGAGACTGCAGACATAGTACAGGAGATTATCAGAGACTGCAGACATAGTACAGGAGATGATCAGAGACTGCAGACATAATACAGGAGATGGTCAGAGACTGCAGACATAGTACAGGAGATGGTCAGAGACTGCAGACATAGTACAGGAGATGATCAGAGACTGCAGACATAGTACAGGAGATGATCAGAGACTGCAGACATAGTACAGGAGATGGTCAGAGACTGCAGACATAGTACAGGAGATGGTCAGAGACTGCAGACATAGTACATATACATTACACCCCAATACACACAGATTACACCCAGATACATTACACCCCCATACACACACATTACACCCCCATACACAGAGATACATTACACCCCCATACACAGAGATACATTACACCCCCATACACACAGATACATTACACCCCCATACACACACAATAATTACTATGGAGAACTCCCCCAAATCAATTTCTATATTGCAAGCTTCAGATGACATTAGAGAGAATAGAATGGATTACTAACCCCAGAAAAGGCAGATGGAAGGCTCCGAGGAGGAGGAGAGGAGATAAATCATTTGTGATCAGGTTGGGCTAAGCATTAGCAGACGCTGTCTGCAGCATGTGAAAGGTGACAGGTAGGGATAGGCTATCTGTTCAAGTCGAACACTCAAACATTGGCTGTAGACATACTACAGGAGATGATCAGAGACTGCAGACATAGTACAGGAGATGATCAGAGACTGCAGACATAGTACAGGAGATGATCAGAGACTGCAGACATAGTACAGGAGATGATCACAGACTGCAGACATAATACAGGAGATGGTCAGAGACTGCAGACATAATACAGGAGATGGTCAGAGACTGCAGACATAGTACATATATATTACACCCCAATACACACAGATTACACCCCCATACACACAGATTACATCCAGATACATTACACCCCCATACACACACATTACACCCCCATACACAGAGATACATTACACCCCCATACACACACAATTACCATGGAGAATTCCCCCAATCATTTTCTAGTTTGCAAGTGTCAGATGGCATTAGAGAGAATAGAATGGATTACTAACCCCAGAAAAGGCAGATGGAAGGCTCCGAGGAGGAGGAGAGGAGATAAATCATTCGTGATCAGGTTGGGCTAAGCATTAGCAGATGCTGTCTGCAGCGTGTGAAAGGTGACAGATAGGGATGGGCTATCTGTTCGAGTTGAACACTCGAACATTGGCTGTTCGCCCGTTCGCCAAACAGTGAACAATTTGGGGTGCTCGCGGCAAATGCAAACAGCCGCGGAACACCCTTTAAAATTCTATGGGAGAAATCTAAAGTGCTAATTTTAAATTGCAAAAAAAAGTTTTAAAAACGTCCATTTTTTCGGGAGCAGTGATTTTAATAATGCTTAAAGTGAAACAATAAAAGTGAAATATTCATTTAAATTTCGTACCGGGGGGTGTCTATAGTATGCCCGTAAAATAGCGCATGTTTCCTGTGTTTATAACGGTCTGAGAGCAAAATTACATTTCTAAAGGAAAAAAAGTAATTTAAAAGTGCTAGCGCTAGTGCCGGCTATTAATGAATTGTCGGTCCCAACAATACACATAAAAGTCATTGAAAAATAATTGAAAAGGCCCTTCAGATCTGGTATGGATATTAAGGGAACTCTGCTCCAAAATTTTTAAAAAATGGCGTGGGCCTCATCTCCACAACCCTTGCCCGGTGGTTGTGGGGGTCTGTGGGCGGGGGGCTTATCGGAATCTGGAAGCCCCCTTTAACAAAGGGGACACCCAGATCCCAGCCCCCCCATGTGAATTGGTAAGGGGTACATTGTACCCCTACCATTTCACAAAAAGAAAGTGTCATAATGTTAAAAAACCACAGGAGATGGCTTGGGACAAGACCTTTATTAAAAATAAAAAAATAAAAAGTAGATTCCAGCGATGTAATCCAATAAATCCATGCTCCTAATCCAATTCTCGATCTCCAGCGACTCCAGCGAGGAACACGCACAGGATCCTGCCTCCACTGGAGTCACCCAGCCGATGACGCAGCGATAGCTTGACAGCTATTATGTAGCTGAGGGCTTGTTGAGCATGTGGCCTAGTACGGTTCAGGAGGGGGGGGCGCTCTCTCATCCCCCCTCTTTTCCTGTGGCCTGCCAGGTTGCATGCTCGGATAAGGGTCTGGCGTGGCTTTTTGGGGGAACCCCACGCCATTTTTTTTTTAGTTTTGGCGCGGAGTTCACCTTAATATCCATACCAGACCTGAAGGGCCTGTTAATGGAATTTTGGGGGAACCCCCATGCATTTTTAAAAAATTTTTCAATGACTTTCAATGACTTTTATGTGTATTGTCAGGACCGACAATTCATTAATAGCCGGCACTAGCACTTTTAAACGACTTTTTTTCCCTTTAGAAATGTAATTTTGCTCTGGGACTGTTATAAACACGGTAAACATGCGCTACTTTACAGGCATACTATAAACATCCCCCAGGTATGAAATTTAAAGGAATATTTCACTTTTAGTATTTCACGTTAAGCATTATTAAAATCTCTACTCCCGAAAAAACGGCCCTTTTTAAAACTTTTTTTTGCATTGATACATGTCCCCTGGGGCAGGACCCAGGTCCCCAAACACTTTTTATGACAATAACTTGCATATTAACCTTTAAAATTAGCACTTTTGATTTTTCATGTTTGTGTCCCATAGACTTTAACGGTGTTCGCGTGTTCGAACAAATTATTTGCCTGTTCGCATGTTCTGGATGCGAACCGAACAGAGGGGTGTTCGGCCCATCCCTAGTGACAGGCAGCTGCTGGAGAGCTTTATATTTCCAGCTCTTGGCCGCACTGCCTCCCCCCAGCTCAGGGGCTGCAAACACCTTCACTCCTGACACACACTCCATGTTGTGTATGTGACTCCAGGCCCTGGGACATGCAGCGTGGTGTCCCAGATTGATATGCACACTTGCCTATAGGTAGCACCAGCCCTGCCAGGGGGAGGCACTTGCCCCCCCCTTGCCCCTACCTGTGGATGCCCATGGTCCAAGGACAGAACCTCGGGGGACCCAACAGAGAAAGGAAGTGGAGAGGAGGAAGTAGAATTGAAAGTAACGCTAAAGGTGCGGTTGGATAAGTAGGAAGAAAACCAGCGGAAAGTACAGTCAAGGAGTCCAAAGGCGTGGAGCTTTTTGAGGAGGAGGAGGTGGTCAACCACATCAAAGGCAGCAGAGAGGTCCAGGAGTAGGAGTACAGAATAGTGTCCATTGGTTTTGGCCATTAGTAGATCATTTGTTAGTTTCAGGAGAGCAGTTTCTGTGGAGTGTTGAAGACGAAATTAAGACTGAAGGGGATCAAGAAGGCTATTATCAGCAAGGTGGTCGCTCAGTTGGTTGTAGTCCAGGCGCTTAAGGAGTAGGGATGAGCCGAACACCCCCCGGTTCGGTTCGCACCAGAACCTGCGAACGGACCGAAAGTTCGCACGAACGTTAGAACCCCATTGACGTCTATGGGACTCGAACGTTCGAAATCAAAAGTGCTCATTTTAAAGGCTAATTTGCATGGTATTGTCCTAAAAAGGGTTTGGGGACCCGGGTCCTACCCCAGGGGACATGTATCAATGCAAAAAAAAATTTTAAAAACGGCCGTTTTTTCGGGAGCAGTGATTTTAATGATGCTTAAAGTAAAAAAAAAAAAAAGTGAAATATTCCTTTAAATATCGTACCTGAGGGGTGTCTATAGTATGCCTGTAAAGTGACGCGTGTTTCCCGTGTTTCCCGTGTTTAGAACAGTCCCTGCACCAAATGTCATTTTTAAAGGAAAAAATCTCATTTAAAACTGCTTGCGGGTTTAATGTAATGTCGGGTCCTGGCAATATGGATGAAAATCAGTGAGACAAACGGCATGGGTACCCTCCAGTCCATTACCAGGCCCTTTGGGTCTTGTATGGATATTAAGGGGAACCCCGCACCCAAATTAAAATAAGGAAAGGTGTGGGGCCACCAGGCCCTATATACTCTGAACAGCAGTATACAGGCTGTAGGTTTGTTGTTAAGTAGAATCTCTTTGTAATTTTGAACGGGTACATTTTTAACGTGTTTAGCTCCAGCCAAAAAATCTTTTTTAAGCTTTTTGGAAAACATAGGGAAGGGTTATCACCCCTGTGACATTTGTTTTGCTGTCTTTCCTCCTCTTCAGAAGATTTCACCTCACTTTTTGTCCCAATGGATTGGAAAGCATCAGTGGAAAGGAGAAATGTTTTTCCCATATTAACTCTTACAGGAGAGAATTTCCCTTCCTAGGGGTAGATTTATTCTCACTTCCTGTTGTCTCCTTCCGTTTGCAAGTAGGAGTCGTTTGTAAGTTAGTTGTTTGAAAGTAGGGTCCTGCCCTATATACTCAGCAGAAATTTGGGCCTTAGGTGTTGCTGTGGCCACAACACTGTAAGCCCTCACAGGGCTCTGCTGTGAAATATTAGATCAAGAATTGTAATTACATGCCCCTGTTGAACAGGAGCTGAAAAATTAGGCCTTAGGCACTGGTGCTGGTGCCACAACACTGCAACCCCTCACAGACACTCTAGTTGGAATGCAGGAACGAGCCCTGCTGCAAAGTATTGCATCAAAAATTGTAATTACACGCCCCTGTTAAACAAGGGCTGAAAAATTGGGCCTTAGGCACTGGTGCTGGTGCCACAACACTGCAACCCCTCACAGACACTCTAGTTGGAATACAGGAACGAGCCCTGCTGCAAAGTATTACATCAAAAATCGTAATTACACGCCCCTGTTAAACAGGGGCTGAAAAATTGTGCCTTAGGCACTGGTGGTGGCGCCCAGAACCAAAAATGCTCTTACAAGCTATCAGCGTGATGATTGAGGAGGAAGAGGATAATTACTCAGGAATAGTCACTCAGCATCAGCATAGGCAGTCTTTGAAGGGATCTGAGATTTCAAAAAAAATTATTCAGTTACATCAGCATCAGGTGCTTGGTAGCTGGTGGTGATCCAAGACTCATTCATTTTTATGAAGGTCAGTCGATCGACCGAGTCAGTGGACAGACGCACCCTGTGATCGGTTACCACGCCTCCAGCAGCACTGAATGTGCGTTCCGAAAGAACGCTGGATGCAGGACAGGCCAGTAGCTCAATTGCATACTGTGCAAGCTCTGGCCAGTGATCCATCCTCAAGACCCAGTAACCCAGAGGATTTTCGGTGGGAAAGGTGTCCAAGTCTGATCTTGCCCCTAGGTATTCCTGCACCATGTAAAACAGACGCTGGCGATGGTTGCTGGAACCGATCATACCTTGGGGCTGCGGACCAAAAAATTGTCTGAACGCATCGGTCAGACGGCCACCTTCTCCACCGCTCCTTCTTTGACTGACCGAAGCCTCAGCAACACGTTGTCCAGAAACAGGAGTTTGTAACCTCCCAGTCTCTGGGAACGCGTTGCACAGACCTTTCTGCAAGGCCTCCCGAAGATGTTTCATCCTCTGCTCCCTCTGCGATGGCAAGATAAGGTCCGCAACCTTACCCTTGTAACGTGGATAAAGGAGGGTTGCCAGCCAGTATTGGTCCTTCTCCTTGATACCACGAATACGAGGATCCTTACGCAGGCTTTGCAGGATCAGGGAGGCCATGCAGCGTAGGTTTGCTGAGGCATTCGGTCCGGAGTCCTCTGGGTCACTAAGGACGACATGGTCTGCAGCCACCTCCTCCCAGCCACGTACAAGTCCATGTGTTTCTTGGGACTGATCCCTTAAAGACTGCTGCTGATGCTGAGTGCCAGGCTCCACCTCCATACTGACACAATCTTCCTCCTCCTCCTCCTCCTCTTCCTCCTCGTCCTCTTCCTGTGTGATCGGCGGGCACGCAGGAACACTGTCTGGATAAAGGGGGCCTTGAGAGCTAAGGAAGTCCTCCTCTTCCTGCCTCTGTTCTGCCTCAAGTGCCCTGTCCATTATTCCACGCAGCGTGTGCTCCAACAGGTGGACAAGGGGGACAGTGTCACTGATGCATGCACTGTCACTGCTATCCATCCTCGTGGCCTCCTCAAATGGTGACAGGACAGTGCATGCATCCCTGATCATGGCCCACTGGCGTGGGGAAAAAAAAACAAGCTCCCCTGACCCTGTCCTGGTGCCATAGTCGCACAGGTACTCATTGATGGCCCTCTGCTGCGTGTGCAGCCGCTGCAGCATGGCCAACGTTGAGTTCCACCTGGTGGGCATGTCACAGATTAGGCGGTTCTTGGGCAGGTTAAACTCCTTTTGGAGGTCCGTCAGCCGAGCACTGGCATTATATGACTGGCGGAAATGCACACAGACTTTCCTGGCCTGCCTCAGGACATCCTGTAAGCCCGGGTACCTGCCCAAGAACCGCTGCACCACCAAGTTAAGGACGTGAGCCAAACAGGGCACATGGGTCATTTGTCCCTGTCGGAGGGCAGAGAGGAGGTTGGTGCCATTGTCGCAAACCACCATTCCTGCCTTAAGTTGGCGTGGCGTCAACCACCTCTGAACCTGCCCCTGCAGAGCTGACAGAACCTCTGCCCCAGTGTGGCTCCTGTCCCCCAAGCACACCAGCTCAAGCACCGCATGGCATCTTTTGGCCTGCGTACTTGCGTAGCCCCTTGAAGACTACGGAGCACCGCTGGTTCCGAGGAAGAGGCCATGGAGGAAGAAGAAGAGGAGGGGGTGGAGGAGAAAGGTGTGTCACAATCATTAGCATTTTGGAAGCGTGGTGGCGGAACAACCTCCAACACTACTGCACCTTGTCCTGCATCCTTCCCAGCTGCCAGCAGAGTCACCCAATGCGCCGTGAAACTTAGGTAACGTCCCTGTCCATGCCTGCTGGACCATGAGTCAGCGGTAATATGCACCTTACCGCTGACTGCCCTGTCCAGCGAGGCATGGACATTGCCTTCCACATGCTGGTAGAGAGCCGGAATCGCCTTCCGTGAGAAAAAGTGGCGTTTGGGTACCTGCCACTGAGGAACTGCACATTCCACAAACTCACGGAAGGGGGCAGAGTCTACCAACTGAAAAGGCAGCAGTTGAAGTGCTAGCAATTTTGCCAAGCTAGCATTCAACCGCTGGGCATGTGGATGGCTGGGAGCAAACTTCTTTCGGCGGTGCAGCAGCTGGGGCAGGGAAATTTGCCTGGTACAATCTGACGTCGGTGTACCAAAATCAGATTGCCCACAAGTACGTGGCTATGACACACCTAATTCTACACCTTCATTCCTCTCAGTGCAGGTCTCAGAGAGGACTGAAGGTCTAGTGGGGTTGGAAATCTCAGCTGATGAGGAGCAAGCAGAGGTCCTCTTTGTTCTTTGGTGTGGGTCTTTTAGATACGCTTGCCAACGAACTGCATGGCAGGTCAACATATGTCTGGTCAAGCATGTGGTACCCAAGCGGGAGATGTTTTGGCCACGCGAGATACGCTTGAGACATATGTTGCAAATAGCAGCGGTGCGATCTGATGCACTCGTCTCAAAAAAGACCCACACCAAAGAACTTTTTGCATAACGCGCAGAGACTGCAGCGCCCTGCACATGTGGAGCTTCGGGGTGTGATGCAGTCAATGTGCTGCCCTTAGGCTGGCCCCTGGAGGGCATCCTGCCTCGTTGGTGATGTGCCGCCTCCTCCTCCTCCTCCTCCTCCCCTCTCCTATCAGGCACCCACGTTGAGTCAGTGACCTCATCATCCCCTCCCTCCTCATCACTGGAGCAAACCTGGCAGTATGCTGCAGCAGGGGGAGCATGTCTGCCAGATTGCTGTCCTTCTTGGGCACCCCCTCTGTCCGTGCTCGTGTTACTGCCTTCATCGAGCTCAGTATCATCATCAGAGCCTTCCAAACGCTGGGCATCTTCCTGGAGCATGTACCCAACACTGTGGTCAAACAGTTCGAGGGACTCCTCAGGAGGACATGGTGGGGCTAGGGAAGGAGTCACTGATGACATTGAGCCGAGGGAAGAGGCCGCTGCTTTGCCAGACAAAGTACCCTGGGCATGGGTGAGAGAGGATGAGGAGGATGAGGACGGCTTGGTCATCCACTCGACCAAGTCTTCCGCATGTTGCGGCTCAACATGGCCAGCTGCCGAAAAAAAGGCCAAGCGTGTCCCATGGCCACGTGCTGATGAGGATGCACCGTCTCCACGACCAGCACTAGACACAGAGCCTGCTTGCCCTCTCTTATTGGCTTGTGACTGTCTGCCTCTCCTTCTTGGCCTTCCAGACATACTAATGGCCTGTAGCTGCACTAAGCTGGGATATATATATATATATATATATATATATATATATATATATATATATGTACTGATACTGCAGCTAGCAAAATCAACTGCCTGCCTGTAGTATGAGAACACCACCAACCTTCTACAGGTAGCTTTAGCTGAACACTGTGAGGTGGACGCACCCCACTAACTTGTAGGTTTAGCAGAACACTGTGAGCAAGATGCACTGCACTAACTGTAAATAGTCTAGCTGCCTGACTGTGGTACTAATAGGATCAAAAGAACACCAGCAATTTTCTTTAAAATACTGTAACAAGACAAGCCTGCCTGTCAGTAAGAAGATAACAGGAATGGATCTAGCTGAACACTGTGAGCAGAACGCACCCCACTAGCTTGTAGGTTTAGCTGAACACTGTGAGGTGGACGCACCCCACTAACTTGTAGGTTTAGCTGATCACTGTGAGCAGGACGCACCCCACTAACTTGTAGGTTTAGCAGAACACTGTGAGCAGGATGCACTGCACTAACTGTAAATAGTCTAGCTGCCTGACTGTGGTACTAATAGGATCAAAAGAACACCAGCAATTTTCTTCAGGTAGCTGTATTTACTGTAACAAGACAAGCCTGCCTGTCAGTAAGAAGATAACAGAAACGGATCTAGCTGAACACTGTGAGCAGGACGCACCCCACTAGCTTGTAGGTTTAGCTGAACACTGTGAGGTGGATGCACCCCACTAACTTGTAGGTTTAGCTGAACACTGTGAGTAGGACGCACCCCACTAACTTGTAGGTTTAGCAGAACACTGTGAGCAGGACGCACTGCACTAACTGTAAATAGTCTAGCTGCCTGACTGTGGTACTAATAGGATCAAAAGAACATCAGTAATTTTCTTTAAAATACTGTAACAAGACAAGCCTGCCTGTCAGTAAGAAGATAACAGGAATGGATCTAGCTGAACACTGTGAGCAGGACGCACCCCACTAGCCTGTAGGTTTAGCTGAACACTGTGAGGTGGACGCACCCCACTAACTTGTAGGTTTAGCTGAACACTGTGAGCAGGACGCACCCCACTAACTTGTAGGTTTAGCAGAACACTGTGAGCAGGACGCACTGCACTAACTGTAAATAGTCTAGCTGCCTGACTGTGGTACTAATAGGATCAAAAGAACACCAGCAATTTTCTTTAAAATACTGTAACAAGACAAGCCTGCCTGTCAGTAAGAAGATAACAGGAACGGATCTAGCTGAACACTGTGAGCAGGACGCACCCCACTAGCTTGTAGGTTTAGCTGAACACTGTGAGGTGGACGCACCCCACTAACTTGTAGGTTTAGCTGAACACTGTGAGCAGGACGCACCCCACTAACTTGTAGGTTTAGCAGAACACTGTGAGCAGGACGCACTGCACTAACTGTAAATAGTCTAGCTGCCTGACTGTGGTACTAATAGGATCAAAAGAACACCAGCAATTTTCTTTAAAATACTGTAACAAGACAAGCCTGCCTGTCAGTAAGAAGATAACAGGAACGGATCTAGCTGAACACTGTGAGCAGGACGCACCCCACTAGCTTGTAGGTTTAGCTGAACACTGTGAGGTGGACGCACCCCACTAACTTGTAGGTTTTGCTGAACACTGTGAGCAGCACGCACCCCACTAACTTGTAGGTTTAGCAGAACACTGTGAGCAGGACGCACTGCACTAACTGTAAATAGTCTAGCTGCCTGACTGTGGTACTAATAGGATCAAAAGAACACCAGCAATTTTCTTCAGGTAGCTGTATTTACTGTAACAAGACAAGCCTGCCTGTCAGTAAGAAGATAACAGAAATGGATCTAGCTGAACACTGTGAGCAGGACGCACCCCACTAGCTTGTAGGTTTAGCTGAACACTGTGAGGTGGACGCGCCCCACTAACTTGTAGGTTTAGCTGAACACTGTGAGCAGGACGCACCCCACTTACTTGTAGGTTTAGCAGAACACTGTGGGCAGGACGCACTGCACTAACTGTAAATAGTCTAGCTGCCTGACTGTGGTACTAATAGGATCAAAAGAACACCAGTAATTTTCTTTAAAATACTGTAACAAGACAAGCCTGCCTGTCAGTAAGAAGATAACAGGAACGGATCTAGCTGAACACTGTGAGCAGGACGCACTGCACTAAATGTAAATAGTCTAGCTGCCTGACTGTGGCACTAATAGGATCAAAAGAACACCAGTAATTTTCTTCAAAATACTGTAACAAGACAAGCCTGCCTGTCAGTAGGAATATAACAGGAACGGATCTAGCTGAACACTGTGAGCAGGACGCACTGCACTAAATGTAAATAGTCTAGAAGATAACAGGAACGGATCTAGCTAAACTGAATACAGTGTATATATATATATATGCAACACCTGGGATGCATATATATACACAATACACTTTAAGTGCAGCTAACTGACTGACTGTCCTGCCTAATCTAGCTAACTCAAATGAAATGACACTGTCTCTCTCTCTCTCTAAGCACACCGGAACACACTGCACAGGGCCGCCGTGCAGGCGGCCTTATATAGTGTGGGGCGTGTACTAAATCCCCTGAGCCATAATTGGCCAAAGCCTCCTTGGCTTTGGCCAATTTTGGCTCTCTGTTAAGGCGGCGCTGTGATTGGCCAAGCATGCGGGTCATAGTGCATGCTTGGCCAATCATCAGCAAGCAATGCACTGCGATGCCGCAGTGAATTATGGGCCGTGACGCGCCACACGAATTTGGCGCGAACGGCCCATATCGTTCGCAATTCGACGAACGATCGAACAGCCGATGTTCGAGTCGAACATGGGTTCGACTCGAACACGAAGCTCATCCCTATTAAGGAGTTTGGATAAAAAGGGGAGCAAGGAGATGGGGTGTAGTTTGTTAAGATTGGATGGGTCCAGTGAGGGCTTTGTAAGCATGGGGCTGACAAGTGCATGTTTTAGGGAGTTGGGGAAGATGCCAGAAGGGAGGGAGAGATTGAAGATGTGGGTTAGAGAGTGTAGAATAGAGCCAGAGGGTGAACGTAGCATTTACGAGGGAACAGGATCCAGAGGGCAGGGGGTAAGATGCACGTTAGCAAGTAGTTTAACAACCTTGTCTATAGTGGTAGGGTTGAAAGAGGGAAGTAATGATTGTACCTGTGGGCATGAAGTGTAATGCCCCGTACACACGGTCAGATTTTCGACGGAACATGTGTGATAGGACCTTGTTGTCGGAAATTCCGACCGTGTGTAGGCTCCATCACACATTTTCCATCGGATTTCCCGACACACAAAGTTTGAGAGCAGGCTATTAAATTTTCCGACAACAAAATCCGCTGCCGGAATTTCCGATCGTGTGTACACAAATCCGACGCACAAAGTGCCACGCATGTTCAGAATAAATAAAGAGATGAAAGCTATTGGCTACTGCCCCGTTTATAGTCCCGACGTACGTGTTTTACGTCACCGCATTCAGAATGATTGGATTTTCCGACAACACGGTTGGACATTGATCGGAATGTACGATCAATGTCCAACCGTGTGTACTGGGCATTAAGCGTTGAGGGTATCTTAACAGTAGAGATCTCCTCATGAATTGCATCTTCTGTTTTTATTGTATCAATCTTCTTTAATGTTTAATTTTATTTAATCTTCTTTAATATTTTTATATCAATAAAAACAGTATTACGCTATGGATCTCTCCTGGTTCTCTTTCCCTATACATATGTGAGGAGCCTATACACATAGTTTTTCCCAGGTTGTTGGAATCTCTAAGGAGGAAAAGATATAGCCATCCACTGGAGGATAAATATCAATACAGGCGCAATGTGTACTATAATTTGGTGAGTGCGGGCATATCAGGAGGGGAGCATGGAATGGCACTTTATCTGACAGCACTTGTCACTGAAGCACATTAAGCACTTTAAAGGAATATACACGGACAATATTAATAGATTTATGCACCAAATGAGAATTAAATTTTTATACTCTTTATACAGTCAATGATTTTGTTCACTTTATTGATTCACGTTGTATGAGAAAACGTGTTATTTTGTTTAAACAATACACAAATTCAAAGACAGCGCTGGGCATTTATATTTCACAATTAATTAGATACTGTAGGGAAATAGAGGCAGTAGGGAAGGGGCGAGAAAAAGATCAGCTCTCACACTGACTAGGAAATAACAGGCAGGGAGGGAGGGAGAGGGGGATACTCATAAGGGCTCTTTCACACGGGGCGGATCAGTGATGATCTACCCCGTGAACACCCGCTTGCTCAGCGGGGATCGCTCCGCCGATCCCCGCTGAGCAGGAAAATGACAGGTCCGTCGCTGCACCTGTCAGAGCGCCGCTCTCCCCTATGGGGGATCGGGTGATGACGGACCGTAGAGTCCGTCGTCACACGATCCGATCCGAAAACAGATGGAAAAGTAGGGTTTTCCTCCGTTACACTTTTCGGATCGGAGAGGGTCGGATGTCAGCGGACAAGTCACCGCTGACATCCGACGCTCCATAGGGATACATGTATGTCCGTTTTTTATCCGAAAACGGAAGGATGAAAAACGGACATATGGATCCTCCGTGTGAAAGAGCCCTTACACACAGCAGGATGATGGAGGCACGTAAATTGACCATGGAATCATGGATCAACAGCCATGACTACTCTGGTCAGCAAACACAGGGAGACACAGGAATAGGCAGGATCAACCAGGTAGTTTACAGAATAGAATGGGACAAATTACACCGCAGGAGTACTATACTATTTATCATGCTTTAAAGGAGCAGGATTTTTTTTTTTAAGGTTTTTTTCAATATTAAAACAAAGCCGATGCATTTTAAGGGGAATACATGCCCCTTTCTTTCAGGCTTGTGATAAATAAAAGTGTGTATGTGGACTTGGACGTGAACAGATGTATTGGTCTATTACTGTCGGTTGCACATGTCTTGAAAAAAAAAAAGAAAAAAAACCCTGTAAAGGCAAAGGCATAATGAGCTAGTATGCACCGCATACTAGCTCATTCGGGTTCCCAGCTCCGGCGCTGTGAGTGGCGATAACGTCACTCCTGCGCATGCGCGCAAGTCTTTTTCCTGGCAGGGTCCGGCAGCGTTTGCCAGACTTTCAGCTGGGCATTCACAGCGCATGTGCCACTGACGTCAGCGGATGCATGCAAAGTAAATATCTCCTAAACCGTATAGGTTTAGGAGATATTCATTTTACCTACAGGTAAGCCTTATTATAGGCTTACCTGTGGATAAAAATTAAAAATAAGGGTATATTTCAGTAATTGTATAACCTAACCTACTACTGCCTTGTGTGCTGCAGATGCCTGTATGTCTGACGAAAGTCAGGAAAGCTATAGTTGTTCATGAAAATGTTTTCTAGGGAAGAAACAAAAAAATTACTCAGATTGCTATGACCCCAGTGACAGTCCCCAGACTCCCAGTCCCCACCCAAGTTCCCACACTCATAAACAAAGTACACATTCAAAAAACACCGGCTTCCAAAAATGACATACTTACCAGAGGACAGAGTTCCAATAAAAGCAATCCAGAGGCAGTGCCAGTGGATTGTCAATAGCAGTGGCATGATTGTCAGTCCAGGACAAAAGCACAAAGAGGGAGACGGGGAAAATTAAACATGAGACTATAGCAGATAATTTCTTGAGAAAGCACACTGCAACAAATTGTGTATTTGCTTACTGTATGATATAGCTGTATGAAGCCAAAGGGAATGCTTCAGGACAGGATTTTCAGCAGGCAGGCAGCAGGACTTGTGCTTTTAGTATAGGCAGACAGCGGACCTTGTGTTTGGTGCAGTTCACTTGATCCAAGGAGGGCTGAGGGCAGCAGGCAAGGCAAGGCGTTAGCAGCAGCAGTGGAAGGGGCTGAGGCTAGTCAAATTGGTGTGACTGGGAGTTTAGGGAAAAGAAGAACCAACCTATGGCACAAAGGGAGAAGGAGAACATCAAACATGAGTATAACTAGAGCAGATCATTTCTTGGCAAAGCAAACCCCATTAAATTGTTTATTTGCTTACAGTATGCTATGAAGCCAACAGGAATTTTTCAGGAGAAGATGCAGCATACAGGCACATGATACTTCTGCTTGTAGGCCGACAGCTGACCTTGTGCTTGGTGCATTTGCAGTTCACTTAATCCAACAGGAGGGCAGCAGCAGGTAGGGAAGGGGTTGGCAGCAGTGGTGCCATAGGCCGGTTAAAGCAAGTGTGATTGGGAATCCAGGGAGATCTGACCTAACAGCACAAAGATGGAGTGAGGGAGAGAGGGAGGAAGATGGAGCAAAAACAAACATAATAGTATAGCTGTCGCTATTGGTGGCAGTGTATCTCCACTGCAATCATTGCTTGCTTCCATGGACTGCTCCATTTCATTGCATTTGTTCATTATTGCCCCAGTAGACAGCTCCATTCATTGCATGCATTCATAATTACCACAGAGAGAGTAGACTGCTCCATCCGTCCATTGACCATTGCATTCATTCATTATTGTCCCAGTAGTACTGCTACTCCATTGCATGTAATGTATTTATAATAATTGCCCAGTATTACACCCACTGCTCCATCCATCCATTGACCATGGCATTCATTCATTACTGTCCCTGCTGCCCAGTAGTAGTAAACTGCTCCAGTGACTGCCAGCATCATGTATTATTTAGCCCTAGGTTCAGGCCAGACCAGAATGCTCCACCACATCCATTACATTTTGAGCATTGCACGCATTCATTCCTTAATGCCCCACTGCAGTACTGCTGCTCCATTTTTGAATGCATGCCAAATTGCCAATTGCCATTTGCCAATAATGCCACCAACCAATGCATTCAATCGTCATTAGCTCAAGTTGGCCAACTCATGTCTAGACCAACAGAGTCTCCATGCCCATTTGCAATTTTGCATAAAAACTCCATTTTACGCAGCACTTGTAGTTTGCACTTGCACACAATCTCACAATTTGCAAATTGTATGAATACATACTGACTTGTGTGAGCGCTGCACTGGTGGTAGGCACTGGGCACAAGTGGTCTGGTCACCAGAGTGGCTGTGGTGGTGGCTGAGCCTGGGCACTGGCAAGCAGTACTCAGAAGGCCAGGGCAGAGGGCAGAGAGCAGAGCAGACTGGTGGTCACTGAGCAAGCAGAGTAGGGCAGGCAAGGCGCATGACTGAGCAGTGAGCAAGCGGCGCAGCTGGGTACCTTCTTCCACTTGGAGTCCTGATATGCAAATGGAGGCTAGCCGAAAATGGCACGCAGTTTTATGCACTGGAGTGCCATGCATCATAAAGTTATGTGAAATGCCTACTGCACATGCGTAGACCCAATTTGACACCCCCACGCACATGCACACTGAAAACAGCCAGATGGTCAAAATTCTAATTTTTATGGACATGCGCCGTCCGTAATGGACAATTAAGGGCAGGTTGTAAATGTAAATAGGTCTAAATTTACAAACTAGCCATAAATTTATGAATCGTTGGCAACCCTGATACGTATCAAAGCGTAATTGAATATATGTGAAAACCTTTAAACCTTCAGAACATCTCAGGTTGCCAGGATAGAGGAGGTTAGAAGAGAAGATGGGCAGAGCTGACAATATTTGATCAAATGCCACAGATAAAAACAATTGATCTTTTTTATCATGTTATAGCGGCATTAACAAAATATATATTCAACTGATATATACAATACATTAAAATGCTGCAGCCATGTTGCTTTTTATTGGTTTAAATTAGGTTTAATTAGCTTTACCAAATCTTTACACTTTTATCCTATACACTATTTTCTTCCATTGTAATTTTCTCCTGTGATGATTAATATGTAAAAACATGCTGTTTTGTGACTGTGCAGCATTAAATAAACCTTAGACCCCATATTTTAGGATTTTTTAAAATTTAAATAAGGGCACAATAGTGTTTTTATTAAATGCTTATTCCACCTTATATAATGTAATAGTTTTTTTTTTTGAGCAGTGATTCACTTAACAATTTCTTTGATCTCTCAGGATGTATTTTCCTTATTTGAGTTATCAGGTCAGCACATCCTATGAAACCTACTATCTCTAATTTTACAAGGTCAGCACATCCTCTAAACACTACTCTCCATAATACTATTTCAATTTATTTAATATGATGGAATATATAACAGGAGGAGTGGAAACACTCAAATTTCAAGGTGGGTAGGAAGAGAGCTAGGATCAATTGCAGGGAGATATCCCTGCTGAAGTGCCCAAAAAGCAAACTACGCTTACAACTGAAAAAATCCTTTATATGGAATGACCCTTTAAATTGTAAATAGAGCTTTACGCTGCATGTCACCTTTTTCTAAATTAATGTTTGCAGTTGGATATTTGTGTCTCTAATTACTTTATTTGTGTCTAATTAATTATATTCCCTTTCCCTCATCTCTCCTGTAACAGCAAAAAGCCATAGGATGCTATTTTAGTGCTACATGGAAATAGATGTTCAAATAAGCATTACACTGAGATGGGAATGTTGACCTTCTCATCCCCATGTGAATATTGATTTAAATTAACTGGTCCAATAAAACCCATTGCACATGGCTGATTAAACAACCCCAGCAAGAAATGGCACAGATAATTTTATGTGTGTTTGTCAGAATTTAATTTCTTATGTATACAGTTTTCCAAATAACTTATAAAGGGTTTGTGTATGCAAAATATGAGAACACACTCTCTGGAATTTGCGAAGTGTGAATACTATGGCCAAAGATGTGCTTTTATGTATTAGTTTCTGTTTTACCTACACTCTTTTAAATAATTTTATGACTTAGTTAGGAGAATATATATACAAAAAAGAAAAGCCTTTAGAAGACATTGTGACACTAAACATGGTCCTTATTCTCCAAAAATCATCCATATAAATCCACTACCTAATAGCCGGTAATCCATTTTTCATGAAATCATTACTTACTGTGTTTTTCTGTCTCCTTATAATGTCCTTCATGGGTTTCAAACCTATACATTTTCCTCTCACTTCCATTTGTTTGAAACAAGCAGTGTACCTTAGTTACAGCCATGTGCCCTGCTCTATGTGCATTACAAATCCCATAGTTCTTAATCCATCTCAGGAGTGGCTATGTTCCTACTTACAGTGAGACCATGGAGAACAAACATAACCACCCACAAACAGGAAGTCGGATCACAGAAGTAAAAAGGAAAGGAATTTGGAGGAGGCTGGGAGCAATAGAAGATTCTTTTCTGAGCTAAGAATACATACTTGAATGGAATATTTTTTTTGTTAAACCCAGAGTTTAGTGTCACTTTAACATCTTGGCCAGAAATACCAATTTTTCTCAGTGCCCTCTAAGCTGCCCTCCTTATTATTAGGGTTACATCCTGCAAGCCTCACTGCCAGCAGTGATGCAATTTAAAACAACCAAGGATTACAGGCGGCTTTATTGTGACAACACACTGAAATCTAAGCAGGGAAATGAATCGCACAGAAGCCAGGGAAGGATGTGTGTGCTGTATTGAACTACACTTAAGTCGGCTATAGACTGGTTGCAGGAAAGAAATATGCTTGATTTCTCCATCAACTCAGTCAGTGTTGATGGGGGAATCCCTCCCGTGGAGTTATTGTGTTCTCCCAGCAAGGGGGGGTGGGGTGGGTATCAGGGTAGCTACCCCCCCCCCCACTCCCGGGTTGGGAGAACACACAGTGATTACTGCTAACGGCTGGCAATAATCGCATGAAAAATCCAACAGGCTGGTTGTACCCAAGTTGATCGATCAATCAACTTGGGTACAATCAGTGTGCCTATACATGGTTTGAATCCTTCCAGGAAGATGCAATATTATGTAGTATATTATGTAGTGTAGTGTGAAGGGTCTGGAGAAAAAGCCGAATGTGCTGGATCTTGCTAAGCAAATGGTAATGCACTATTTCTTTACATTAACATTCTCATTTGTCTTTACATTTTTGTAATGTCCATCTATGTTTGTGGCATGGGTTTCTTCTCACTTGTGAAACCAATTGTAATGCATCATTTCTCTATATTCACACCTGCATTTGTCTTTACAGTTGTGCAGTGTCCTTCTATACTTGTGGCACACATGGCTATGTCAAACCTCTCAACATTTTGCGATAGAAACGAGGGACACCTATTAGCAAAAATATGTAGGCATAGCACACACACCCTGCCACGTCCCCCTAAAAGGAGAATTATACGAAAAAAAAAAATTATTAGTTAAAACCACAGGTGCTTTTTTTTTTTTACAGCTACTATTCCTTTATACTGGCTTTTGAAATTTACCAATGCAGAAATTTAGAATCTGGATGAATGTTTCAACCCTGTGAAACTTTTTGAAAACAAAATAAAGCATTTTATATACACATATGTAGATCAGGCCAAAATGAGGGACAAATGAGGAGGAAAGAGGGGCAGAGGGACTTTGTTCCAAACCAGGGATGGTCTCTCGAAATCAGACACAGTTGGGAGTTTTGGCTATGTTTCTTCTCACTTGGATCTAATTGTATTGCAACATTTCTGTATATTCACACCCATATTTGTCTTTTCCGTTGAGCAGTGTTCTTTTATGCTTGTGGCACACATGGCTCATGCTTCTTTGCACAAAAATCCCCTTTGTGAATGCCCTTCTTCCCCATTTGTTTGGAATTGTGAAACATGCACCGATATGTTTGCTGAACAGTTGTATTATATAGTATAGGAGAAGCAAACTAGCTAACCAAAAACTACATTTAATCATACCAATAACTAATATATGTTTTTTTTTTTAGCTCAAAACATCCAAAACATTCATGGTACAGAGTTCTCATCAACAGCAGAGGTAGATATGTACATGCTTATGTACAGTGGGGACGGAAAGTATTCAGACCCCCTTAAATTTTTCACTCTTTGTTATATTGCAGCCAATTGCTAAAATCATTTAAGTTATTTTTTTTCTCATTAATGTACACACAGCACCCCATATTAACAGAAAAACACAGAATTGTTGACATTTTTGCAGATTTATTAAAAAAGAAAAACTGAAATATCACATGGTCCTGAGTATTCAGACCCTTTGCTCAGTATTTAGTAGAAGCATCCTTTTGATCTAATACAGCCATGAGTCTTTTTGGGAAAGATGCAACAAGTTTTTCACACCTGGATTTGGGGTTCCTCTGCCATTCGTCCTTGCAGATCCTCTCCAGTTCTGTCAGGTTGGACGATAAGCGTTGTTAGACAGCCATTTTTAGGTCTCTCCAGAGATGCTCAATTGGGTTTAAGTCAGGGCTCTGGCTGGACCATTCGAGAACAGTCACAGAGTTGTTGTGAAGCCACTCCTTCGTTATCTTAGCTGTGTGCTTAGGGTCATTGTCTTGTTGGAAGGTAAACCTTCGGCCCAGTCTGAGGTCCTGAGCACTCTGGAGAAGGTTTTCGTCCAGGATATCCCTGTAGTTGGCCGCATTCATCTTTCCCTCGATTGCAACCAGTCATCCTGTCCCTGCAGCTGAAAAACACCCCCACAGCATGATGCTGCCACCACCATGCTTCATTGTTGGGACTGTATTGGACAGGTGATGAGCAATGGCTGGTTTTCCCCACACATACCACTTAGAATTAAGGCCAAAAAGTTCTATCTTGGTCTCATCAAACCAAATAATCTTATTTCTCACCATCTTGGAGTCCTTCAGGTGTTTTTTTAGCAAACTCCATGTGGGCTTTCATGTATCTTGCACTGAGGAGAGGCTTCTGTCGGGCCACTCTGCCATAAAGCCCCGACTGGTGGAGAGCTGCAGTGATGGTTGACTTTCTACAACTTTCTCACATCTGCCGACTGCATCTCTGGAGCTCAGCCACAGTGATCTTTGGGTTCTTCTTTACCTCTCTCACCAAGGCTCTTCTCCCCCGATAGCTCAGTTTGGCCAGACGAACAGCTCTAGGAAGGGTTCTGGTCCTCCCAAACGTCTTCCATTTAAGGATTATGGAGGCCACTGTGCTCTTAGGAAAATTAAGTGGAGCAGAATTTTTTTGTAACCTTGGCCAGATCTGTGCCTTGCCACAATTCTCTTCAGGCAGTTCCTTTGACCTCATGATTCTCATTTGCTCTGACATGCACTGTGAGCTGTAAGGTCTTATATGGACAGGTGTGTGGCTTTCCTAATCAAGTCCAATCAGTATAATCAAATACAGCTGGACTCAAATGAATGTGTAGAACCATCTCAAGGATGATCAGAAGAAATGGACAGCACCTGAGTTAAATATATGAGTGTCACAGCAAAGGGTCTGAATACTTAGGACCATGTGATATTTCAGTTTTTCTTTTTTAATAAATCTGCAAAAATGTCAACAATTCTGTGTTTTTCTGTCAATATGGGGTGCTGTGTGTACATTAATGAGGAAAAAAATGACCCTAAATGATTTTAGCAAATGGCTGCAATATAATAAAGTGAAAAATTTAAGGGGGTCTGAATACTTTCCATCCCCACTGTATTACACTGTTTTACATACATTTATTGTAGTACATGTGAGTACATTGTTTTTTGTTTTGTTTAATGTTAAAATATATTCAAATTCTATAATTGTAAAATGTTTTTTCTATTGTAATAAATGTGCATGAAAACGGTCATCTGCTATTTGTAAGCATTTTAAAATTTACTTTTAAACAGGAGGAAAACATGGAACATGCAATGGGGTTTATTTACTAAAGGCAAATCCACTTTGCACTGCAAGTGCACTTGGAATGGCAGTCGTTGTAGACCCGAGGGGGACATGCAAGGAAAAAAAAAAAAACAGCATTTTTGTTTGTACTAGATTGTACATGATTGGATGATAAAATCAGCAGAGCTTCCCCTCATTTCAGATCTTCCCCTCAGATCTGCAGCGACTGCACTTCCAAGTGCACTTGTAGTGCAAAGTGGATTTGCCTTTAGTAAATCAACCCCAATATCTCACATTTTGTAAATATTTTAATTTTTTTTATATTTTATATCTTTTCATGTGACAACACTGAAGAAATGACACTTTGCTACAATATAAAGTAGTGAGTGTACAACTTGTATAACAGTGTAAATTTGCTGTCCCTTCAAAATAACTCAACACACAGCCATTAATGTCTAAACTGCTGGCAACAAAAGTGAGCACACCCCTAAGTGAAAATGTCCAAATTGGGCCCAAAGTGTCAATATTTTGTGTGGGCACTATTATTTTCCAGCACTACCTTAACCCTCTTGGGCATGGCGTTCACCATAGCTTCACAGGCTGCCACTGGAATCCTCTTCCACTTCTCCATGATGACATCACAGAACTGGTGGATGTTAGAGTCCTTGCGCTCCTCCACCTACCATTTGAGGATGCCTCACAGATACTTAATAGGGTTTAGGTCTGGAGACGTGCTTGGCCAGTCCATTACCTTTACCCTCAGCTTCTTTAGCAAGGCAATGGTCATCTTGGAGGTGTGCTTGAGGTTGTTATCATGTTGGAGCCCAGTCTCCGAAGGGAAGGGATCATGCTCTGCTTCAGTATGTCACAGTACATGTTGGCATTCATCATTCCCTCAATCAACTGTAGCTTCCTAGTGCCGGCAGCGCTCATGCAGCCCCAGAAAATGACACTCCCACCACCATGCTTGACTGTAGGCAAGACACACTTGTCTTTGTACTCCTTACCTGGTTGCCGCCACACACACTTGACACCATCTGAACCAAATACGTTTATCTTGGTCTCATCAGACCACAGGACATGGTTCCAATAATCCATGTCCTTAGTCTGCCTGTCTTCTGAAAACAGTTTGAGGGCTTTCTTATGCACCATCTTCTGGGATGACAGCCATGCAGACCAATTTGATGCAGCGTGCAGTGTATTTTCTGTGCACTGACAGGCCGACCCCCCCCCCAACCATTTAACCTCGGCAGCAATGCTGGCAGCACTCATACGTCTATTTTTCGAAGACAACCTCTGGATATGACACTGAGCATGTGCACTCAGCTTCTTTGGTCAACCATGGTGAGGCCTGTTATGAGTGGAACCTTTCCTGTTAAACCACTGTATGGTCTTGGCTACTGTGCTGCAGCTCAATTTCAGGGTTTTGGCAATCTTCTTATAGCCTAGGCCATCTTTATGTAGAGCAACAATTCTTTTTTTCAGATCCTCAGAGAGTACTTTGCCATGAAGTGCCTTGTTGAACTTCTAGTGACCAGTATGACAGAGTGAGAGCGATAACACCAAATTTAACACACCTGCTCCTCATTCACACCTGAGACCTTGTAACACTAATGAGTCACATGACACCAGGAAGGGAAAATGGCTAATTGGGCCCAATTTGGACATTTTTACTTACTCAATTTTGTTGCCAGCGGTTTAGACATTAATGACTGTGTGTTGAGTTATTTTGAGGGGACAGCAAATTTACACTGTTATACAAGCTGTACACTCACTACTTTACATTGTAACAAAGTGTAATTTCTTAAGTGTTGCCACATGAAAATATATAATAACATATTTACAAAAATGTGAGGGGTGTACTCACTTTTGTGAGATACTGTATTTCACCTGCATCTCTAAATATTTGAGCAACTGTAAATACGTATTTCTAATCATGCAAAAAACAAAGAGATAGGGGTTTTTGGGACTTTAAATGAGACACGTAGCTGGGAAGGTGACACAACATGGTAATGATATAAATGTCTGGTAGTTGCACCACAAATGCGACCGCATCGTATTGCATAGTAATAAATGCATAAACAGTAAATTAGAATAAATCAAGGAAACTTTATTTCATCATAAGGTATATATTATTGAGACATCATAAAACAACATAATGGCATAGCAGCCTATTATGGTCATCATGGTACCAAAGTAAGAATTCATCAGACTAATATTTGCATACGACTGCATCATAATAATAATAATGTCTGGTGAATGGACCACATTAGTGACCAAATAGCTTGCATGTATACAGAGTAAAAGAGTATGACATATAAATGAATATTCCATGAGTATGAACCAAAATGACAAGGTGACCCATCAACATAGCAGCACGATGTGGAACGCAATGGTGAGATAAAAACAATTACATTTTGAAGTTGTGTGTCTTCACAGTAATATAATAACATAACAATTGGTGGAATCCAAACGGCATAATCTGGTAGAAATGTAGGGGGGCTGTTAATGTGAATAGCATCTATACGCGTTTCATGGATCTTTCCAATCTTCAGGAGCAGATGCAATGTAATTGTCTATAAAAGATATTAAAGAAATTCTCAGGGGCTGATCACAGGGCAGGTAGAAAAAATTGTTGTAATATGATCTTAAAGTAGCAGTGATGGTTAAAAACCATAAAAGGTTACTTACGAAGAACCTATGTAGATGGGTGGAGGGCACCGAGGGTGTGAGCCTGTCAGGGATAAAGATCAAACAACCCCGGGAGCTGAGGCGGCACCTAAAAGGCGACTTTGTGGGGAATAGTTGAAAGTGAAAATCACATCTTCATGTTCTAAAAGAATGAAAAAACTAGAAGTGACTATGAAAATAAATAAATATGAAATAGAATATTAAGCGTTGGGAAAGTGTGTGTGAATACCAGACTAAACCAAAAGGTATAGCGGTTGCAGTATTGAGAAAAAGCAGAGGGAGCAGTGAAAATTGTACAAATAAGTGGTAATGTAATGACCGAACAAGGAGTAATATAGTCAGGAGAAATAGGGTTGCATGTATAGGCCAAAGTATTACCTGAGATTCCCAGAACACCAAAATGCCAACTAAGTGGCCACCGGTAGGAAGTGTTTGGCGGGGGATGTGTATCCAATTAGGGGGAATAGATATAGATTAGGGTGCCGCCAATAGGTAACCGCCAACGCCACGTAGGCAGCTAAAATACAGAAGGGTGACAGCTGTCGGAGCCGAACCAAGCCAGCCCGCAGCTGGCGCTTCTTATAGACGCTGAGATGGACGGCACACAGTGTCGACGTGATGGCGTCATAACGACGTCACACGCACGAAACTGGGGGCGTGGCGTCGATGCGTGATGGGAAGTCCGCCCCAACCCCCATGTGACAAGGGAGGGGGAGGGCTCCAAGCACGCATCGCAGCTCCCGGGATTGCGAACCCCGGCAAGGAGACCCACCCAAAGGCCGACCACACCCTCCACACAGGGTATTGTCCGCAAGGAGGTATAAACGAGACAAGGTTTGAAATGGTAATATAGGTACTAAATAAATACCTGTCTCTGGGAAGGAGCCTCAAAAAGGAAGAGAGTTGTAGCCAAAAGTTTTAAATCATACAGGTACTAATGATGGAAGATACCAAAATAATAAACGTTATGATAAAACCTACGATCCTATCCACAATAAAATTAAAAACCTTACTCAAAAAGTAAAAGCCTAAATAGCACTTACACTGAATGCCACCAATAAAAGTAATAAATATAAAAGGTAGCATGCATGTCTCCATCCCTGATATTTTGAAAAAAAGAAAAACTAACTAAATGGGACTTTATATGAGGACATTTACAAAAATGTACCTCCATCCCCAAATTGCATGCAAAAAACAAAGAGATAGGGGTTTTTGGGACTTTAAATGAGACACGTAGCTGGGATGGAGACATGCATGCTACCTTTTATATTTATTACTTTTATTGGTGGCATTCAGTGTAAGTGCTATTTAGGCTTTTACTTTTTGAGTAAGGTTTTTAATTTTATTGTGGATAGGATCGTAGGTTTTATCATAACGTTTATTATTTTGGTATCTTCCATCATTAGTACCTGTATGATTTAAAACTTTTGGCTACAACTCTCTTCCTTTTTGAGGCTCCTTCCCAGAGACAGGTATTTATTTAGTACCTATATTACCATTTCAAACCTTGTCTCGTTTATACCTCCTTGCGGACAATACCCTGTGTGGAGGGTGTGGTCGGCCTTTGGGTGGGTCTCCTTGCCGGGGTTCGCAATCCCGGGAGCTGCGATGCGTGCTTGGAGCCCTCCCCCTCCCTTGTCACATGGGGGTTGGGGCGGACTTCCCATCACGCATCGACGCCACGCCCCCAGTTTCGTGCGTGTGACGTCGTTATGACGCCATCACGTCGACACTGTGTGCCGTCCATCTCAGCGTCTATAAGAAGCGCCAGCTGCGGGCTGGTTTGGTTCGGCTCCGACAGCTGTCACCCTTCTGTATTTTAGCCGCCTACGTGGCGTTGGCGGTTACCTATTGGCGGCACCCTAATCTATATCTATTCCCCCTAATTGGATACACATCCCCCGCTAAACACTTCCTACCGGTGGCCACTTAGTTGGCATTTTGGTGTTCTGGGAATCTCAGGTAATACTTTGGCCTATACATGCAACCCTATTTCTCCTGACTATATTCCTCCTTGTTCGGTCATTACATTACCACTTATTTGTACAATTTTCACTGCTCCCTCTGCTTTTTCTCAATACTGCAACCGCTATACCTTTTGGTTTAGTCTGGTATTCACACACACTTTCCCAACGCTTAATATTCTATTTCATATTTATTTATTTTCATAGTCACTTCTAGTTTTTTCATTCTTTTAGAACATGAAGATGTGATTTTCACTTTCAACTATTCCCCACAAAGTCGCCTTTTAGGTGCCGCCTCAGCTCCCGGGGTTGTTTGATCTTTATCCCTGACAGGCTCACACCCTCGGTGCCCTCCACCCATCTACATAGGTTCTTTGTAAGTAACCTTTTATGGTTTTTAACCATCACTGCTACTTTAAGATCATATTACAACAATTTTTTCTACCTGCCCTGTGATCAGCCCCTGAGAATTTCTTTAATATCTTTTATAGACAATTACATTGCATCTGCTCCTGAAGATTGGAAAGATCCATGAAACGCGTATAGATGCTATTCACATTAACAGCCCCCCTACATTTCTACCAGATTATGCCGTTTGGATTCCACCAATTGTTATGTTATTATATTACTGTGAAGACACACAACTTCAAAATGTAATTGTTTTTATCTCACCATTGCGTTCCACATCGTGCTGCTATGTTGATGGGTCACCTTGTCATTTTGGTTCATACTCATGGAATATTCATTTATATGTCATACTCTTTTACTCTGTATACATGCAAGCTATTTGGTCACTAATGTGGTCCATTCACCAGACATTATTATTATTATGATGCAGTCGTATGCAAATATTAGTCTGATGAATTCTTACTTTGGTACCATGATGACCATAATAGGCTGCTATGCCATTATGTTGTTTTATGATGTCTCAATAATATATACCTTATGATGAAATAAAGTTTCCTTGATTTATTCTAATTTACTGTTTATGCACTTATTACTATGCAATACGATGCGGTCGCATTTATGGTGCAACTACCAGACATTTATATCATTACCATGTTGTGTCACCTTCCCAGCTACGTGTCTCATTTAAAGTCCCAAAAACCCCTATCTCTTTGTTTTTTGCATGCAATTTGGGGATGGAGGTACATTTTTGTAAATGTCCTCATATAAAGTCCCATTTAGTTAGTTTTTCTGTATTTCTAATCATACCTACATTTGCATATGTTCATATTTTTATTTAAGAAGATTGTGCTTCCCAATAATATTGGGAATGTTATGGAGGTAAGGTATGATAGCTTACTTCTAATCCTAAACTATGTGACTTTAAATTGTATCTGATAGAATGTTAATAGTTTGGATATGTATATATTAGTTTTTTAAGTAATTTGGTCATGCCATAATAAGTAAGTATAGACATTTCTCCTTTTACAAGGTAGTCAGAATAGTCCTAAAATGGTGGTGGGAGCAGGTTTAGGCTTAGTTAGAATTTGACAGGAATTCCACTTTAATGCTACCCATAGGCTTCCCAACCATGCATTTTGGATGCTTCTCTGCAATGGCTGACAGAGGGGAAAGGAGAGGGCTGACCTCACAGGACCAGAGTGGCTTTTCTATAAGGTAACTCTTCTTACACAAGATAGTTAGCAGAAGTGTTAAAAAAGGGGACCGTGACTGTGTTCAGTTTGATGGTTATTGTGATAGATGCCAGAATTAAAGTTTTTCTTAACAAACCAAACATTTTCTATGTTAGTAGTGAAGAAACATCATTCAGATATGTCCAAGATATAGCTGATCCTAAACATCTCACCATTAGGGATGAGCTTCGTGTTTGAGTCGAATGCATGTTCGACCCGAACATCGTGTGTTCAGTCATTTGCCGAATTATGAACGTTATGGGCCGTTCGCGCCAAATTTGAGTGGCGCGTCATGGCCTATAATTCACCGTGGCATCGCAGTGCATTGCTGGATGATGATTGGCCAAGCATACACTATGACCCGCATGCTTGGCCAATCACAGCGCAGTCTGCACAGAGAGCTGTAATTGGCCAAAGCCAGGGAGGCTTTGGCCAATTATGGCTCAGGGGGTTTAGTACATGCCCCACACTATATAAGGCCGCCTGCGTGGCGGCCTTGTGTAGTGTGTTGCGGTGGAGAGGGTTAGACAGAGAGACAGTGTCATTTGATTTAAGTTAGATAGAGTAGGCAGGTCAAGTCAGTTAGCTGCACTATATATATATATATATATATATATATATATATATATATACATACACACATACACACATCCCAGGTGTTTTGTGTGTGTGTGTGTATGTGTGTGTATATTTATATACATATATATATATATATATATACACTGTATTCAGTTTAGTGTTTTTACAGTATTTCCAGTTAGTGTACTGTGTAACCCTGCACAGTTGCACCTACAGTATAGCTACCTGAAGCCAGGTGCTTGTGTGCTTCTTCTGATCCCATTAATAGCACAGGCAGGCTCTTGAAGTATTTCCAGTTAGTGTACTGTGTAACCCTGAACAGTTGCACCTACAGTATAGCTACCTGCTAAGACAAGTGCAGGTGTTCTCACACATCCCAGTTTTGTGCAACTACATCTCACTGCAGGCCATTAGAAGGCCAACAAGGAGAGGCAGACAGTCACAAGCCAATAAAAGAGGGCAAGCAGGCTCTGTGTCTAGAGGCAACAGTACTGGTCATGAACACGGTGCATCCTCATCAGCACGTGGCCGTGGGACGCGCTTGGCCTTTTTTTCGGTAGCTGGCCGTGTTGAGCCGCAACATGCGGAAGACTTGGTCGAGTGGATGACGAAGCCGTCCTCATCCTCCTCATCCTCTCTCACCCAGGCTCAGGGTACTTTGCCTGGCAAAGCAGCTGCCAACGTGGCCTCATCCCTTGGCTCAATGGCATCAGTCACTCCTTCCCTAGCCCCACCATGTCCTCCTGAGGAGTCCCCCAAACTGACCACAGTGTTGGGTACATGCTCCAGGAGGATGCCCAGCGTTTTGAGGGCTCTGATGATGGTACTCAGCTAGAGGAAGGCAGTAACGTGAGCCCAGACAGAGGGGGTGCCCAAGAAAAACAATCTGGCAGTCATGTTCCCCCTGCTGAAGCATACTGCCAGGCTTGCTCCAGTGATGAGGAAGGAGGGGATGATGAGGTCACTGACTCCACGTGGGTTCCTGATAGGAGAGAGGAGGAGGAGGAGGAGGCACATCACCAACGAGGCAGGATGCCCTCCAGGGGCCAGCTTAAGGGCAGCACACTGACTGCATCACACCGCAGAGCTCAGCATGTGCAGGGTGCTGCTGTCTCTGTGCGTTATTCCAAAAGTTCTCTGGTGTGGGCCTTTTTTGAGACGAGTGCTTAAGATCGCACCGCTACTATTTGCAATATATGTCTCAAGCGTTTCTCGCGTAGCCAAAACATCACCACATGCTTGACCAGATATATGTTGACCTGCCATGCAGTTAGTTGGCAGGCGTACCTAAAGACCCACACCAAAGAACAAAGAGGACCTCTCCTTGCTCCTCATTAGCTGGTTGAATGCTAGCTTGGCAAAATTGCTAGCACTTCAACTGCTACCTTTTCAGTTGGTAGACTCTGCCCCCTTCCGTGAGTTTGTGGAATGTGTGGTTCCTCAGTGGCAGGTTCCCAAATGCCACTTTTTCTCACGGAAGGCGATTCCGGCTCTCTACCGGCATGTGGAAGGCAATGTCTTGGCCTCGCTGGGCGGTCAGCGGTAAGGTGCATATTACCACTGACTCATGGTCCAGCAGGAATGGACAGGGACGTTACCTAAGTTTCACGGCGCATTGGGTGACTCTGCTGGCAGCTGGGAAGGATGCAGGACAAGGTGTAGTAGTGTTGGAGGTTGTTCCGCCACCACGCCTCCAAAATGCTACTACTGGTGATTCTGACACACCACTCTCCTCCACCCCTCCTCTTCTTCTTCCTCCATGGCCTCTTCCTTTGCTTTGTCCTCGGAACCAGCGGTGCTCCATAGGCATTCAAGGGGCTACACAAGTACGCAGGCCAAAAGATGCCATGCGGTGCTTGAGCTGGTGTGCTTGGGGGACAGGAGCCACACTGGGGCAGAGATTCTGTCAGCTCTGCAGGGGCAGGTTCAGAGGTGGTTGACGCCATGTCAGCTTAAGCCAGGAATGGTGGTTTGCGACAATGGCACCAACCTCCTCTCTGCCCTCTGACAGGGACAACTGACCCATGTGCCCTGTTTGGCTCACGTCCTTAACTTGGTGGTTCTCGGGCAGGTACTCGGGCTTACAGGATGTCCTGAGGCAGGCCAGGAAAGTCTGTGTGCATTTCCGCCAGTCGTATAATGCCAGTGCTCAGCTGGCTGACCACTAGAAGGAATTTAACCTGCCCAAGAACTGCCTAATATGTGACATGCCCACCAAGTGGAACTCAACATTGGCCATGCTGCAGCGGCTGCACACGCAACAGAGGGCCATCAATGAGTACCTGTGCAACTATGGCACCAGGACAGGGTCAGGGGAGCTTGTTTTTTTTTCCACGCCAGTGGGCCATGATCAGGGATGCATGTACTGTCCTGTCACCATTTGAGGAGGCCACGAGGATGATGAGCAGTGACAGTGCATGCATCAGTGACACTGTCCCCCTTGTCCACCTGTTGGAGCACACGCTGCGTGGAATAATGGACAGGGCACTTGAGGCAGAACAGAGGCAGGAAGAGGAGGACTTCCTTATCTCTCAAGGCCCCCTTTATCCAGACAGTGTTCCTGGAGGAGGGAGAGGAGGAGGAGGATTGTATCACCATGGAGGTGGAGCCTGGCACTCAGCATCAGCAGCAGTCTTTAAGGGATCATTTACAGTCCCAAGAAACCCATGGACTTGTACGTGGCTGGGAGAAGGTGGCTGCGGATCATGTCATCCTTAGTGACCCAGAGGACTCCGGACCGAATGCCTCAGCAAACCTATGCTGCATGGCCTCCCTGATCCTGCAAAGCCTGCAGAAGGATCCTCGTATTCGTGGTATCAAGGAGAGGGATCGTTACTGGCTGGCAACCCTCCTTGATCCACGTTACAAGGGTAAGGTTGCGGACCTTATCTTGCTGTCGCAGAGGGAGCAGAGGATGAAACATCTTCGGGAGGCCTTGCAGAAAGGTCTGTGCAACACGTTCCCAGAGACTGGGAGGTAGGGATGAGCTTCGAGTTCGAGTCAAACTCATGTTCGACTCGAACATCGGCTGTTCGCCGAACAGCGAACAATTTGGGGTGTTCGCGGCAAATGCGAATGCCACGGAACACCCTTTAAAAGTCTATGGGAGAAATCAAAAGTGCTCATTTTAAAGGCTTATATGTATGGTATTGTCATAAAAAGTGTTTGGGGGCCTGGGTCCTGCCCCAGGGGACATGGATCAATGCAAAAAAAAGTTTTAAAAACGGACGTTTTTTCGGGAGCTGTGATTTTAATAATGCTTAAAGTGAAACAATAAAAGTGTAATATCCTTTTAAATTTCGTACCTGGGGGGTGTCTATAGTATGCCTGTAAAGGGGCGCATGTTTACCATGTTTAGAACAGTCTCACAGCAAAATTACATTTTAAAGGAAAAAAAGTAATTTAAAACTACTGGCGGCTATTAATGAATTGCCGGTCTGACAATACACATAAAAGTTCATTGATAAAAACGGCATGGGAATTCCCCACAGGGGCACCCTGAACCAAAATTTAAAAAAAAAAATGACATGGGGGGTCCCCCTAAATTCCATACCAGGCCCTTCAGGTCTGGTATGGATATTAAGGGGAACCCCAGCCAAAATGTAAAAAAAAAATGGCGTGGGGTCCCCCTCAAAATCTATACCAGACCCTTCAGGTCTGGTATGGATTTTAAGGGGAACCCCGCGCCAAAATAAAAAAAAAAACGGTGTGGGGTCCCCCCAAAAGTCCATACCAGACCCTTATCCAAGCACGCAACCTGGCAGGCCGCAGGAAAAGAGGGGGGATGAAAGAAAGCCCCCCTTCTGAACTGTACCAGGCCACATGCCCTCAACATTGGGAGGGTGCTTTGGGGTAGCCCCCCAAAACACCTTGTCCCCATGTTAATGAGGACAAGGGCCTCAGACCCCCACAACCCTGGCCGTGGTTGTAGGGGTCTGCGGGTGGGGGGTTTATCGGAATCTGGAAGCCCCCTTTAACAAGGGGACCCCCAGATCCCGGCCCTCCCCACTGTGTGAAATGGTAAGGGGGTACCTACCATTTCACTAAAAAAGTGTCAAAAATGTTAAAAATGACAAGAGACAGTTTTTGACAATTCCTTTACTTAAATGCTTCTTCTTTCTTCTTTCTATCTTCCTTCGGTTTCTTCCTCCATCTTCTTCTTCTGGTTCTTCTGGTTCTTCCTCCGGCATCTTCCTCCGTGGCGTCAGCGTCTTCTTCCCTTCTTCTTCTCGGGCTGCTCTGCATCCATGATGGCATGGATGGAGGCTCCCGCTGTGTGACGCTTCTCCTCTTCATCTTCTTATCCTCATCTTCTTATCTTCATCTTCTTATCTTCATCTTCTTTTCCGGCCGCTCCGCATCCATGATGGCATGGAGGGAGGCTCCCGCTGTGTGACGCTTCTCCTCTTCTGACGGTTCTTAAATAACGGGGGGCGGAGCCACCCGGTGACCACGCCCCCTTCTGATGCATGGGGACTTGATGGGAACTTCCCTGTGGCATTCCCCGTGATGTCAGAAGAGGGCGGGGTTACGTAACGGGTGACCCGTCCCCCTCTGACATCACGGGGAATGCCACAGCGTCACACAGCGGGAGCCTCCTTCCATGCCATCATGGATGCAGAGCGGCCCGAGGAGAAGAAGGGAAGAAGACGCCGCGGAGGAAGATGCCGGACGAGAACACCGGAGGAAGAACCAGAAGAACCAGAAGAAGAAGAAGATGGTGGAGGAAACCGAAGGAAGATAGAAGATAGAAGAAAGAAGAAGCATTTAAATAAAGGAATTGTCAAAAACTGTCTCTTGTCATTTTTAACATTCTTGACACTTTTTTAGTGAAATGGCCCCTTACCATTTCACACAGGGGGTAGGGCTGGGATCTGGGGGTCCCCTTGTTAAAGGGGGCTTCCAGATTCTGATAAGCCCCCCACCCGCAGACCCCCACAACCACTGGCCAGGGTTGTGGGGATGAGGCCCTTGTTCTCATCAACATGGGGACAAGGTGTTTTGGGGGGCTACCACAAAGCATCCTCCCAATGTTGAGGGCATGTGGCCTGGCACGGTTCAGGAGGGGGGGCGCTCTCTCGTTCCTCCTCTTTTCCTGTGGCCTGCCAGGTTGCGTGCTCGGATAAAGGTCTGGTATGGACTTTGAGGGGGACCCCACACCATTTTTTTTTTTTAATTTTGGCCCGGGTTCCCCTTAATATCCATACCAGACCTGAAAGGCCTGGTATGGAATTTAGGGGGACCCCCTACGGCATTTTTTTTAAATTTTGGTTCGGGGTTCCCCTGTGGGGAATTCCCATACCGTTTTTATCAATGAACTTCTATGTGTATTGTCGGAGCAAGAATTCATTAATAGCTGTGAGTAGTTTTAAATTACTTTTTTTCCTTTGAAATGTCATTTTGCTGTCAGACTGTTCTAAACACAGGAAACATGCGCCCCTTTACAGACATACTATAGACACCCCCCAGGCATGAAATTTAAAGGGATATTACACTTTTATTGTTTCACTTTAAGCATTATTAAAATCACTGCTCCCGAAAAAACGGCCATTTTTAAAACTTTTTTTGGCATTGATCCATGTCCCCTGGGGCAGGACCTGGGTCCCTAAACACTTTTTTATGACAATAACTTGCATATAAGCCTTTAAAATTAGCACTTTTGATTATTTGTCCCATAGACTTTAACGGTGTTCGCACAAATTTTCGGCGGTATTCAGCTCATCCCTACTGGGAGGTTACAAACTCCTGTTCCTGGACAACGTGTTGCTGAGGCTTCGGTCAGTCAAAGAAGGAGCGGTGGAGAAGGTGGCTGTCTGACCGATGCGTTCAGTTTTTAGTCCGCAGCCCCAAGGTATGATCGGTTCCAGCAACCATCGCCAGCGTCTGTTTTACATGGTGCAGGAATACCTAGGGGCAAGATCTGACTTAGACACCTTTACCACTGAAAATCCTCTGGGTTACTTTGTCTTGAGGATTGATCACTGGCCAGAGCTTGCACAGTATGCAATTGAGCTACTGGCCTGTCCTGCATCCAGCATTCTTTCAGAACGCACATTCAGTGCTGCTGGAGACTTTGTTACTGATCACAGGGTGTGCCTGTCCACCGACTCGGTCGATTGACTGACCTTCATAAAAATGAATCAGTCTTGGATCACCACCAGATACCAAGCACCTGATGCTGATGTAACCGAATAATTTTTTTTGAAATGTCAGATTCCTTCAAGACTCTCTTTGCTGATGCTGAGTGACTATCCTGTTATGCTGAGTGACTATCCTCTTCCTCCTCAATGATCATGCTGATAGCTTGTAAGAATATTTTTGGTTCTGGGCGCCGCCACAAGTGGCTAAGACCCAATTTTTCTGCCCCTGTTTAACAGGGGCGTGTAATTACAATTTTTGATGCAATGCTTTGCAGCAGGGCTCATTCCTGCGCTCCAACTAGAGTATCTGTGAGGGGTTGCAGTGTTGTGGCACCAGTGCCTAAGGCCCAATTTTTCTGCCCCTGTTCAACAGGGACATGTAATTACAATTCTTGATCTAATATTTCACATCAGGGCCCGTTTCTGCGCCCACCAAAATAACTGTGAGGACTTACAGTGTTGTGGCACCAGCACCACCATTACCAAAGGCCCAATTTTTCTGACCCTGTTCAACAGGGGCATGTAATTACAATTCTTGATCTAATATTTCACGGCAGGGCCCTGTGAGGGCTTACAGTGTTGTGGCAACACCAACACCTAAGGCCCCAATTTCTGCAGAGTATATAGGGCAGGCCCCTACTTTCAAACATCCAACTTACAAACGACTCCTACTTGCAAACGGAAGGAGACAACAGGAAGTGAGATGAAATCTACCCCTAGGAAGGGAAATTCTCTCCTGTAAGAGTTAATATGGGAAAAACAGTGCTCCTTTCCACTGATGCTTTATCACCAATCCTTGTTTCACTAAAAACCCCAAATTTTCAAAAAACATTTGTCATTGGGACAGAAAGTGAGGTGACATCTTTTGAAGAGGAGCACAGACAGCAAAACAAATGTAACCCTTCCCTATGTTTTCCAAAAAGCTTAAAATAGATTTTTTGGCTGGAGCTAAACACTTTAAAAATGTAGCAGTTCAAAATCACAAACAGATTCTACTTAACAACAAACCTACAGTCCCTGTCTTGTTTGCACTGCCTGTATACTGCTGCTCAGAGGGCCTGGGGCCCCACACCTTTCCTTTTTTTAATTTGGGGGCGGGGTTCCTCTTAATATCCATACAAGACCCAAAGGGCCTGGTAATTGACTGGGGGGGGGGTACCCATGCTGTTTGTCTCACTGATTTTCATCCATATTACCGGGACCCGACATTACATTAAAGCCGTAAGCAGTTTTAAATGACTTTTATTCCTTTAAAAATGTAATTTTGTGCAGGGACTGTTCTAAGCACGGGAAACACGCGCCACTCGGTTCACACTGCCGCGACTTGGGATCCGACTTTTGAGACCCCAAGTAGCCTGACATTTGAAATCCCATTTTAGTCAAAGAGAGCTGTCTTAATTAGCAGTACTGAAATCGCCCTGACTTTAGAAAAGGTTCCTGTACTACTTCAAGGTGACTTCTATCTAGTTGCCTCCAAGTCGGATTTTCATCTTAATTGAGGTGATTTGAATCCAACATTACAGGAAGATTACACAGGCATTCCCTATTTCACTTTTATTGTTTCACTTTAAGCAGTATTAAAATCACTGCTCCCAAAACAACAGCCTTTCGAATTTGCTGCGAACACCCCAAATTGTTTGCTATTCGGCGAATGGGCGAACAGCCAATGTTCGAGTCAAACTCATGTTCGACCCGAACATAAAGCTCATCCCTAATCATGATGATTGGTCCTCTCTACTCCTGTGGGCAGAATTCTTTCACAACAATCATGTGAACATCAGTTCTCAGAAAACACCCTTTTTCACAATTTATGGAAGACAGCCTCAGTTCCCTCTATTTATATATATATAAATATATGATACTAAGGTGTGACAAATTACAGCACCCCTCAAAAAGGTCATGTTATTGGTTGGATCGAGCTGATATTCGTGATAGGGACCAAACCAGTATATATTCAAATAAGAAATCTAAAATATATGTTTTCAGTCCACATACTGCTTCCAGCAGGGGCAGGTAATCAGATAAACTACATGTGTGGTAGCACGAGTGCAGAATGTTTTAATGTGATATGTACAGTTTGTAGTGTTCGATTTAAACTCAAGGCTTTTACATCTACCACAGGAATTGCATTGACATACAGTGCATTTTTTGCAGGGAAAATAACCCACTAAGTTATGAAAAAAAGAAGGTCGTATGGGGGGACGGCAGCAATAGAGGAGTAATTCCTAATTAACTTCCTGTAATAATTAGTGAACCCAAGAAAGCGCTGTGTGGCCTTGAGGCCGGCAGGAAGAGGCCAGTTGGTAATGGCCAAGACCTTTGCAGGATCCATATGAACACTGAAGTTAGAGACAACGCATCCCAGAAACAGAACATTCAAAATAACATTTCTCCAGCTTTGCGTACAGATTATTTTCTCGAAGGCGCTGAAGTACAATCCGAACATGGTCTCTGTGAACAAACAGATTATCCGAAAAGATGAGAATGTCATCCAGGTGTATGATTACAATTGGTAAAGCAGATCCCTGAAGATTTCATTAACAAAGTTTTGGAACACCACTGGGGCATTACACAAATCAAAGAGCATGACCAGGTATTCGTAATGCCCATCTCTAGTGTTAAACACGGTTTTCCATTCATAACCCTCCCATATTCAGATTAGATTGTATGCAAACCTGAGATCCAACTTAGTAAAAATGGAGGCACCTTTCAACCTGTCGAATAGTTCTGATATTAAAAGTAGGGGGTATCGATTTTTGATCGTTACTGCCTTTAGGCCTCGACAGTCAATGCAGGGTCTTAAGGTACCATCCTTTTTGGCAACAAAAAACCTTTTCAGTGTGACTTTGGCCCCCTGGAAGAACAGTGCCCATAATCGCTGAGACTACCAATGAAGTGACTAGGGGTGGAAGGGTAAGGTTCATGGAAGATGCAGTTCTCCAGTCCATAAAATTGCCAGCAGCTCTGGAATCCAGATAAGCCAAGACCGAGAGGAAGGAAGCGCCAACATGAAGAAATACCAAAAGAAGGAGATGAGAAGGTGACTTTTTTGGGTCCAATGCTCCACCCTTCAGATGTATTAGACCCAAGTGTTTCCTAGACAAAATAAGCATGTGTCACGAAAATGACCTTTGCCCCCACAATAGAGACACAGGCCCTAGAGTTCTGCGCCTAGCACGTTCCTTGGGGGAAAGCCTGGTCTGGCCCAGCTGCATGGGTTCTTCAGCTGGCAGGGGATGCTCCATGGGTCAAAGAGAGGGGAGCTCAGGCTGACTAAGGACCAAGGAGTGCTGGCGTCACATATCTAGGGTCCTTTCCTGAAAACGAATATCGATCCGATTACACAAGGAGATGACTTCGTCCAGATCAGCGGGGATGGTTCTTCCCGCTAATTCATCCTTCACTCTATCGGAAAGGCCATGCAAAAAGGTTGCAACTAAGGCCTCATTGTTCCAGCTCAGCTCAGCACTCAGTATGCGGAAATGAAGAGCATACTGTCCCACAGAAACAGACTCTTGGCGGAAACATAAAAGGGCGCTGGCCACTGAAGAGACATGACCTGGTTCCTCTGAAAGAGTTTCAAGAAATTAGACAGGCTGGAAACCACTGGATCATTCCTCTCCCACAGAGCAGCAGCCCAGGCTAAAGCCTCGCCGGACAGGACAGAAATAATAAAGGCCACCTTTGCCCAATCAGACAGGAAGTTTTGGGGCTAGAGTTCAAAATGAATGGTACACTGGCTAAGGAACCCTCTGCAGGCCTTGCAGTCCCCAGAGTAAAGGGACAGAGCTGGTAAGTGCAAAGGGTTAGCAGCTGCGACTGTTACCGGAGCCGATACAGCAGCAGATTGTGGTTGAGGTTGTCGAACCGGGGATCTTAAGGAGGCTTGAAGTTGTTCAAAGCGGGAAGCCAAATCCTGAAGGAATCGCATCACCTGGGTCTGATTAGATTCCTGGATCTCGAGTCTGCGGACCATGTCCTGCAGCTGGTCATCGGCAGGTAGCGGAACATGGCCGAGCAAACTGTCAGGTCACCTGAGTTCAGGTGACAGATGCACACCGTTGGAGTCAGGAATGCACCGCTAAGGTAGTGGACCCTACGACTTACTGCTGCAGATAGAACTCTGGGAGGTTCAGGAAGGCAGGTCCACTGGAGCACAAACACAGATTCCACTGGGAGGTAGAGCATAGATTCCCCAGGGCGTGGAGTCTAAGAGCCAGCAGGTGTTCACCAAAGCCTCTAGTGGTGAGTATGGACTGCGCTGCAACTGGCTCCAGGTCACAGCCCTCAGGGTCTCCCAGCTCACGCTAGGCTACAGGAGGATAGAGAGGAAGCAGCAGCCAAGCACAACAAAGGATAGTCAGGAAGTCAAAAGGTCAGGGCAACTAGCAGACAAGGATAGACAGTGAACACGCCAAAGGTCAGGGTAACAAACAGGCAGGGATAGTCAAAGAACAAGCCAAGATCGATAACAGAGACAGACGTACAGCACACGGCAAGCAGGGGACAGGAAACCAAACACACAATATTGCTCGGCAAGGCAGGCTTGGAGAACACAGTGTTAAATAGTGGTTCCTGTTTAGGCTAGGGTGGAGCCACACTGAGGAAAGATTACTTAACCATGCAGGTGTGAGAGTGCAAGCCCTAAGGCTGATACACAGACCAGGTAAGAGACAGACAGGGCATGAAAGTATTACTGCAGAGTCATGACAGTAATGGCTTGTCAACAATCAAACCGAAACCAGAAGTGACAAAATCCCCTTCACTTCCAGTTTCTGACATCATAAAAGAGTTTCGAGAACTTTCCTTCCTGACACTGTTCCCAGTGAATGTGAACATACCGCTCGCATCATTACCAGGTTCCCCGATCAGACAGGAGAGCCTGGTTAAGGCTGCTGGGGTCATGATTGTAGCCTCAACCATGATCCCAGTATAACCACTTCAATTTAAAGCTGTATATATAATTACAGTGGTATTGAGATGGTTAAAGAGCAATCGCACATCATAAGCCAAAAGCATCTCAGATCCTTTCTATAGATACATATAAAATATAAACTTTAAGCTAAACCTGAATCATACCAAATGCTGAATGCAAATAAAATCTCATAGCAGCCAGTATTGTTCAAATAATCTATAATTTGAAAGTAGGGTAGGGGTCCCTGTTGAAACTGTTTCAAGTCACCATAGCAACTACGCCTTTATTTTTATTCATAATAAACTTTTCTGTCCAAACAAAAAATAATGCTGCATACCAGGTATTGACATTTTCTGACTTCTTACTTGAAAGTGTATTTCAATTATTCTTTGATTTTGAAATATTCTTTTATGTAGTCAGCTTCTTTTAAAGTCACCTTTTTGTTGATATAATGCAACTGTTATATAAGGTATTTTTCCTAGTTTTATAATGTGCGGATATACTGATAAAAACCCAAAGCCAATGGGATACCATTATAATCTTAAGTGTACTTTGGTTAATGTATTTCTCAAATGCAAAGAGACTATTAAGGTAGTCACCATTCTCATTTCATATCACTCAATGACTTCAAAAATAGGTTTTTAGAAAGAAGCCCAAATTACTCAGTTTGAAGGTGTCAAGTGAGTAAAGTATGCTTCTGTTCAATTTAAATTCAGTTATGAAAATAAAAAGCTCTGTACTTTTTTAAATTCCTCAACACAAGATGGAAAATTTGAAGTGCACACAGGCTCACTTTACCACTCTTTAGTAAAAAGCAGAGCCAGAGAGATGAAAGGAGAGTGGATAGAGACATTAGAAATAATTTACTGAACTACAACTAAAGAAAAAGAAGATAAGCAAAATCCCCAAAATCTGTTCCACCATCAATTTGCCTCAGCACCTAATCTGCAGCATAAGTACCCCAAATTTGCAAACTTACCTGCCAATGGACTATAGGATTGAATAAAGTGCAACACAGTGTTGATTACAATGATGTAAGGTTGTTACTGGTTTTCAATAAGCCATCAAGGACTCAAATGAATAAAAAAAACATTGAATTCCTCTTTAGCTCTACAACAGATCATGGCAAGCAGTGAGTACTTACAATGCCACCAGAAGTTACCACCCTGCTCAATGTCCTCTGTCCATTTAGTATCCATTCACTCACAGGCTTTCACAAGACCGTAATAAATATTTTGTTCCCAACTGTCAGTTTTGCAGATGTCTATGAAAAAATAACAACCTAATCACAAATAGAGTTGGGTGAACAGTTCGAGTCGAGCAAAGGTTTGGCCCAAACATTGCCTATTCAGTGCTGCACAGTGCATTCCAAGCTCTAATTGCTCAGTTAGATACTTGATCAGCTTCAATGAGGTTCAGAGGTGAAATTAGGGGTCATTAAGACTCCTTATGTTTCCTCAAAGGGAACCATCATATCTATTATTCTATCATATAGGGGGCTAGTAAAAAAAAAAAAAATAACACATTTAATAAAACAATAAACTAAAATGCAAAGCCCCTTGACCCCATTAATACATACAGCCCCTTACCCCCATGTATACTCACTAAAAGCATGCGTCAGGTGTGCCTAAATATGAAACAATTATTGTGCTACATGTATAAGGTATTGCCATGTGCAAGAGTGAGAACAATAAATCTAGGGCCATCATTCATGGTTAGCAATTCTGGGTACTGAAGTTTGTCACTATTTCATAAGCGCTCACAACTTGAAGGCTTGACCTGGTTAGTAATCAACACAACTGCATCTTTTATTTTTTTATTTTATTTAAAGATGCACAAAAGATGACAATTAAAAGTAAACAGCTAGTGTACCACATTACATTGTCCTGGAGAGCAGAGGTCAGATGCACCATGCTTTCTATATCATTCACTCTGGCGAACCATTGGGCAAGAGGAGGATTAGATTGTTGCTTCCATATGGCTGGGATACATGCTCTAGCTGCATAAATTAAATGTTTAAGCAAAGATTTATGGTACTTTTTCCAGGAAAGAGGGGCCAGGTTAAGAAGCAGTGCTGAAGGGTCATCGGACAATGAAATGTCCGTGAATTTGTAGATAAATTGGGGGACTTGCTGCCAGAATGGACGGATGCCAGGACACTACCAAAAAATTAAAAAGTGTGCCCTTATGGGAATCACATCTCCAGCAACGATCATCCAATTGTGGGAATAGTTTGGCCAGTACAGATGGGGTTCTATACCACCGTGTCAAAGAGGAGAGGAGAGCCGATCGGCTGCTCTCCTGACAGGGGGGTTTGCGCTGATTGATTATCAGCACAGCCCCCCCGAGGATGCCCGCCCAGGACCACTAGGGATGCCACCCCTGGCCACCAGGGATGCTGACCATGGATGCCCACCAGGGCCACCAGGGATGCCACCCAGGACCACCAGGTATGATGTTTAAAGATGCCAATCAGTGCCCATAAATGATGCCAATCAGTGCCCAGCAGTAAAGCCTGCCAGTGCCTCCTCATCAGTGCTGCCTATCAGAGCCACCTATTGGTGCCCATCAGTGGTGCCTATCAGTGCCCATCAGTGCCGCCTATAAGTGTCCATCAGTGCTGCGTATCAGTGCCCATCATTACCACCTATGGTGCCCATCAGTGCTGCCTATCAATGCCCATCAGTGCTGTATATCAGTGCCACCTATCAGTGCCCATCAGTGCTGCCTATCAGTGCCCATCAGTGCTGCATATTAGTGCCTCATCATCAGTGCTCATCAGTGCCACCTGACAGAAAACGAGGTTGGGAAATACCTTATTTATCTCCTTTGTTATATCTTCACTTCCAGGTATTGGCCACGCCATTCTACTGTTTCTTGAATCTGTTCTGAATGTCATTTCTGCCCTTACTACGTTTCCATTTGTAAATCTTGGGCATGCGCCATAGCGCCAAAACCAAGCCTCTATCTCAGTTGCTGCTCCGATCCACTCCCCTGTGTGACGTCTTATTCTGTTACAAGGGGGAGAAGCAGGAAGGAGATGATCAGAGCAGCATCGCGAGACTTCCCTCTGAGAGGAAGCTCATGAATACTAATGACCCGGCATGCAGAGGAGACAGAAACGGCACACTATGTGTGCCGTTAAAGAATATACCTAGTGCGCAATCGCGCCTGATGTCACTCAAGATTGCAGGACGATTGCTATGGAAACTAACACAGTGAGTACACTTTCACAATCAGCGATCAGCTGCCTGTGCTATCTAGAGTTTAATGAGCTAAAGTTGTATTTGAGGGTTTAGAACCACTTTAACGTCTCAATTCAAAAGCCAAATGGGACGGTAGCTGGCAGCGGGTCTTTGGTTTTGGATTGACAGAGATGTTAGCCCTTATTAGCTCAGAGGGGATGCTCTGGTCCTCTTTAATAGCATTAAAGCCTTCTAAAAAGTAAGGTATGAGCTGCGATTGGAAGGTCTTATAGTATGCTAGTGTAAAGCCATCCGGACCTGGGTCTTTCCCAGGCTGGGTAGCAGCTATGGCCTCTGCAAATTCTTCAGCCGAGAGTGGTTGGGATAAAGATTCATGTTCATCTTGCCTAAGCATAGGAAGTTGAGCTTCCTGTAGGTAATTTGTTATTTCAGAAAGTATAGTAGTGTGTTGAGAGGCTGAAGGAGTAGATCTCAAGTTATAGAAATCTGAGTAGAACTCGCGGAAGGCGTCAGCTAACACTGAGGTGGAATATATTTTAGCACTGGATGGGGTAGTCAAAGTGGATACAATGATTTACAGTTTGGGGCTTTTAAAGCTCCAGCCACCATACAGCTGCATTTGTTGTCATATTCATAATATGAGTGACGGACCCGAAGAAGAACATGCTTGGCTTCGTAAAGGGCGTGTTCCCTGATGAGTTCCCGTATTTTTGTAAGTTCCATTTCTGTGGCAGGGTCCTAAGTTTGTGCGCTCACTCTAGAATGTATAGTTTAAGAAGCAGGTCAGTTAGTGTTTTCATTCTACGACGTTTGGCCGCATAACCGTGCTTAATAAAGAACCCGCGGATAAGCATCTTTTATATTTTACTAACGAATTTGGGTAATGTATTTTATTTGTCTGCATAAAAAATAACTTTAGTGTAATTTTTTACTTAAAGCGGGGTTCCACCCAAATTTTGAACAATATCTGTATGTATTCTCTTCCTTGCCTAGATGCTGACATGCCGTTTAAAAAAATTTAAATCGCCATAATTACCTTTTATTTTTCTATTCCTCTTTGCACTTCCTGGTTCTCCTCCCGTGGGAGTAGGCGTGTTTCTAGCCTCTCCCAGACTCCTGGGAGCTAGTCTCAGGATTCCCAGGATGCCACTGAGCATGTGCGGGAACGAGCGGTGAATGCTGGGAGCACAGCATTCACCACATCCAGGAAATAAATGCTTGTGGGCTTCAAATGCCCACAATGAAGATGGAAACTGCCTGCAGTGAATAATATGTTATTCTTTCCGACGAAATCTGACACAGGCGGACATATTACACACAATATGTCAGTATGTAATGCTGAGAAGAAAAGTTTGTGAATGAACTAAAAAAAAAAAAAACGATAGATAGGTGGACCCCCGCTTTAAGAAAAAAAAATGCAATCACAAACATTTAATTCTTTATTTTCTCTGCTTTTCAAAAATATTTAATGTTTGGGGGTTTTAAGTAATCTTCAGACATAAAATGGGCATTTTAACAAAAATGGCCATTTAAAAAAAAAAAAAAAAAAAAGCTCCAGCAGCAAAATGGTTAAGGAAGTGGCCTCTGAAATATCACAGATGCTTCAATAGTCTTATGTCACACTACTCTGTTCTCTAAATATATCAATAACCTGCTGTTATGATTCTCCACCAGAGGATTCTTGTAAATATCATATTCTCGGCCTTTTAAATGGACCCCGAAGAGTCATTTCTGAGGGCGAAGGAATTAGTCAGAATCTGACTTATACTGCATTGAACTGCACTCTGCCAGAACCAAAATGAAGTAAACTGTTTAAAAAGAACTTCACTTGTTTTCTTAAAAATTTAAAGTACACTACAAATTCTCTAGCTGTTGACTTTTAATGGGTACTTACCAGCTGTGACAAATGTGATGTGTTCCAAGAGCCTGCAGCCAGCAGAGGGGATTCGGCCTGAGGTGACATGATCTTCACCTAGAGGAAGTGGGCCAGGGTACCTGTTAAAAAAAAAAAAAAAAAGATACCTGCTCCCTACTTCAAAAAGGGTGCATTCCAGTTATAGGTTGGGGGAGGAAAGCAATGAGAGAAATTGTCTGTTGCAATATATTTTTCTTTAAATACTTTTCTTGCACTTCTTTCCTCCCATTAAAGCAATATATATATATTTTTGCATTTTCGGTTTAGTACATTCATTACATTATGATTGCACTGTTTACCCTAAATCAGAGGTCTCTAAACTTTTGAGCATGAGGGGTTTACTAATAAAATTTACACATTAATCCCTCTTGCTTCCCACCACAGTTTCAAAATCAGGTCATATTATTTTAGTGCCCCTTGTCTTATATATACTGATTTTGCCTTGAGATATAGCCGTTCATATTATTTATTCATTCCTCACTGGACGGCGGTGATGCCGACTGCCATCTCCGGGCGATCAGGTTTCTAGCTTGAAATAAGCATCTCATGACTGCTAGATGGTTGTTTCCTGGGTTCCCCTCTCCGTCCACCAATCCCAGTAGGCAATGTTTTGCCTCCAACTTAGTGGAGGTACCAAACGCTCGGTCGATGATTCCCGTCACCGCCATCCAATAACGGAACAACTTCGGACATCTCCAAAACATATGGTGCACATCTGTCTCTAGATCCCCACACCTAGGGTATCTTGAATCTGGCCGGCGGCCGAACTGAAAAAGTTTTTGAGGAGTATAATAAGTTCTATATAGTAAGAACAAATGTGACATCCTCTGAGAGGGGGACGGCGGGCCCAGTGAGGCCAGCTCCAAAATTCTGTTCCACTGCGGTTAAGAGATGTCTCCCACATCTTTTTCCCATTTTCCCCTCTACAAAGGGGGTTCCATCCCTACCATTCTTCCCTTATTGACATGTGGAAATATTTTTGAGATTAAACCTTTCCCTGACTCTGCATTGATTAGTTTTTGAAGTACTGGAATTGTATTCCATTCTAAGGAGCTCCCTCTGAACTGTATATCCAATGCATTCCTGACCTGCAAGTATCTGAAAAAATATTTACTCAGTAGAACATATTGATCTCTCATTTCCTGGAAGGTTTTCAAAGTGCCGTCCAGATATAGCTGGGTAATATATTTTATTCCACATCTCCCCCATTCCTTTACTACCCCCAGCTTTTGTAGTTCTCCCAGTTTGCTATTGTCCCAGAGGGGGGTATACTCCGTGAGTCCTCTATAGTTCAAAATTGTTTTCACTGTGTCCCATACTCTTATCATTATATTCAGGGTAGGGAGTCCTGAGGGAAAGGATCCTGCCTCCAAAGCTGCCGCTATTAAATCATGTGGGGTGTTTTGAAGGAGCATCTTTCTTCCTACTTCTCAGCCTACTAGATTACACCCCGCTATATGTTGAAGTTGTGACGCCAAAAAATAACTAAAGGGGTGCGGAAGTGCTACTCCTCCTTCCGACTTCTGGAGTTGTGGGGTAGCTAACCGAATTCTTGCTGGGCCCTGCTTCCAGATCATTTCTCTGAACAAAGTATCTATCCTTTGGAACCACTTTTTTTACAGCCCAATTGGGGAATTATGTAGTACATAAAGAAGCTGTGGCATCCAAATCATTTTGATTAGGTTACAGCGACCTGCCACAGATAGTGACAGGCGTTTCCAAGCTTTTATTTTTCCCTAAAATTGGCCAATAATGAGTCAATATTGTCAGAGGCATAAAGTTGAGGGTCTTTGGTGATATTTATACCCAGATTTTTAAATTTATTCACCACTTGAATCTGGTCCACCTTCTCGGGTAGGGGGCCTTCCAAGGGATTTACAGGTAACAAGGTAGATTTTGCCCAGTTTATCTTTACCCCAGGGATTAGCCCAAATCTATTATTAATGTCCATAGCTTTCTTAAGAGAGTCCTGCGTGTCACCAAGAAATAGCAAAAGGTCATCTGCATATAATGCAAGTTTTTCCTCCAAATCGCCACTTCTGAAGCCCCCCACCTGATCAGAGGATCTGAGGGCAATGGCCAGAGGCACAATCGCAATGGCAAAGAGGAGGGGTGACACGGGACATCCCTGTCTCGTCCCCCTCCCCAATCCAAATTTATCAGCTTGTTCATTTTTTACCCTTATTCTAGCCTCTGGTGCTCTGGTGATGAAGCCTGGTCCAAGTTGGACTGCCTTCATTGCCCTCCAAAGATACTGCCATTCTAAACTGTCAAAGGCCTTGGTGGCTTCCAGGGACAGAATGGCCCTCTCACCAACCCCGTCCTTTGGGTCCTGGAGATTCAAATATAGCCACCTTATATTTGTACTAGTTGTTCTTCCAGGTATAAAACCGTTTGGTCGGGGTGGATGAGTTTTGCTATGATTTTATTCAACCTAGATGCCAAGACCTTTGCAAGGATTTTCATACCTGTGTTCATATCTGTGGAATCTGGAGACCCGACAGTACTCGTGCTTTTCCAAGACACACTCTACACTCTCCAGAATTGATTTAGCCCTGGGAAATGATGAGATGATGCCTCTGATAAACAATGTGAAATATAATCCAAGGGGCCTTTTGGACCATTCCCCGGTGACAGTGTCATTAGAGCTGGGCGAACGTAATCATCCTGGGGAGTGGAGGTTAAGCCCCTTTTGGATTGAACTGATGGGAGATCCGAGTGAGATATTGGTGTCCCTGGGAGAGTTTATTGACTCGAACCGGGGCACTACTTCAGCAGGAATAGTATGGGACACTCTAAAGGCCTTCTTATAATGATACAACAGATTTCAAAAATTAAAAAACAGACCAAGGATTGGGAGAGATTAATTGGGGAGAGGGTAACAATAGCGGAAGAACAATATATTCATAATCTGACACCCGACACACTCAGGGACTGGATAGAGGAGCAACATAACTATTGCCTAGTAACCCTCCAGAAGTCAGAGAACAAATACCTTTTTCAGAGACAAGCTGCCTTTGGAGAGGGGGAAACTGTTGGCCGCATGTTGGCGCAATTGGTTAGAGAAAATTCCCCTACTTCTGTGGTGCCTAAAATTACCACAGAGGATGGAAGAATGACTTTGTATACTCCAGAAATAGTGGGTAAGTTTAAAGAATACTATGACCCACTTGAAGTTGCCTCAAGACCCACTTGAAGTTGCCTCATATAGGCCCATTGCTTTGTTAAACACAAAGCAATATTTAAAAGTTGCTAAACTGATTCTCTAAATGCTCTACACAAAAAACTAAAGAAGCCTTTGTAGCGCTACCCTCTTGAGGGTCGCAAGATAAATCAATACTCCTCTGGTTGCCCTGACCCTGTGAGTCCTCTGCCACCTCTGACACCCTGGGTTCAAACATTTTTTCCTTCAGAATACAATAGCAATATGAAATACACCAAGATAGTTAAATTAGGAATGGTTTTCTAAAGGTGATGAATAGATAAAGAATCAAAAAACAAATCTGGACTTAACTCCAAAAAGGGTTGTCTTACAAAAGATATTATTGATAGAAAAGTAACTATCACCTTTTATCATTCAAATATTCAACAGTACACACTATATTTCCTACACCCAAATAAGTGCATATACTGTCTATGTGAGTGGGCTACAGGAGAGCAAAGGAATGACTCCTATGAGTGTCAGACCCCTGTCTACTGCTCCTTCACATAAGAATAGAAAAATCACAGATAAACAAATACAACTTCAGCAAACAGTAACTATAGCACAATTCAGCCTGCTCTTACAGAGAGTTTTTTGGTGAAATGCAACTTTGATAGTTTAAGAAAAACAATTTCCTGAAGTGGGGAGGGAAGTAAAAGTAGTCCATGGTTGCAGTTTGGCAATCCAGTTAATTTTCAGCTAGCTCTCAGGTGTTTAATTGCATGCAAAGGATATTGATTGGTAAGGCAGAATAGCTAATCCAATAGATGATGTATGACCAGTAGGAAATATTCCTGTGCAAATAGAACTGTAATTGAATTCACAAAGATCACTGACTTAAAGAGGTTAAACTCTGTGGAACTACAAGCACCAGCAGAACCATGGGTGGCATGGATGTCTGTGTATAGTGTCTATGATATACTGGAACAGATCCTTGAACTAAAGATGGTAAGAAGTGCAGGGAACAATGATGTCTATACACAGTGTCTATTAGACCGGGCTGGAACAGGAGATGATGATCTTTCAGGAATATGGATCAGGGGATGATCTCCAGCCTCCGCCGCACCGCACCACGGCTCGCACTGATCTGGTATCCCTGCAGGGTGCATGGAACAGGAGTGGCCCCCAGGCTGCCGCCGGACAGTGAAGAAAAACTGTCCGCAGGTGTCCTTTCAGGTATCCACTGGGTATATCTGCCAAAACAGACCGCAAAACAGCTGCAGCTCATCTTGTAACAGATTTCCTGCACACAGATCCACGTCGATCCCAAGAGAGTGCGCTAGGCCCCAGCATTGCCTCTTATAGTCTCTCCCAGTGATCTGCTCTTCTCCATCAGGATGCTGGTAGTTGTAGTTTCACACAATGCAGCCAGAGGGGGAATTTTTTCCGTATGGACTACATGTCCCAAGATGCCTTGCTCTGCCTTTGATTAAGAGAGTCACAGGACAGCCAAACTGGAACACTAGGGGGAACCAGCTTCTTCTGAATAATAACACACAGGGTCTTCAGATTGCAGGAACATGTGAGTATCCAGCTCCTGGCTACACCTTGTTTTGTTGTCTTTAAAGGGGTTGTAAAAGCAGAATATTTTTTATCGTAATTCATTCTATCCATTAAGATAAAAAGCCTTCTGTGTGTAGCAGGCCCCCCTCAGCCCCCCTAATATTTACCTAAGCCCTATCTCTATCCAGCGATGTACACGTGCCTCGGCCATCCGGGAGCACCAGCTCCATGTGCTCCCGCTGCTGTCAAGCAAAGTCAGTCAGCCAATCAGGACAGAGAGGGGGCGGGGCCAAACCACAGCTCCATGTCTGAATGGACACATTGAGCTGCGGCTTGGCTCGGGTGCCTCCATAGCAAGCTGCTTGCTGTGGGTGCACTAGACAGGAGGGAGGGGCCAGGAGCACCAAAGAGGGACCTGAGAAGATGAGGATCCAGACTGCTCTTTGTAAAACCATTTCACAAAGTAGGTAAGTATAATATGTTTGTTATTTTTAAAGAAAAAAAAATGAGACTTTAGTGTCACTTTAAAGAGCACTGGTATATTTTAAACTCTGTTACCTTCGTGTTTGCGTGGATTTCCTATAGGTCAGAATTTTGAAGGCAGATACTATGAAGGGCGTGTGTTTCCATTAAAATATGTGGTGGCAGCTATTGTTTTTGTGTGTAAAGGGTTTACTGCAGAGTTAGCAGACCCCAGTGACGATCATGCTGAGGCTGCTGGGGCTCAGATTGTTGTCCCACAAGCTAGAAAATCTCTGTGCAGGATGAAGCTATGAATGCCATCAGTACAGTTACATTTCCTTTTTATTATAGATTGATTTACATTAGGAAAACAAAATAAAAGATTTTCAAGACTTTAACAGCACAGTGCACCCAGCCTAACACTAATCTTCAGTTCCAGACTAAATTAAAATGAATTGTGTACCCTGAGCAGCTATGCAGAAGTAATTGAATGTGACATTTGGATGTAAAGTACCAAATTGATTACAAAGAATAAGTTGCCATGAGCATTCTGGCATTAACTGAGGGCCACGCCATAGTAAGATTTGGCTTCAGCATGATACTTTTAAAGAATAAAACAAGATGGCACCAGCACAAAACACATACCCTGTGGAAAATAATATGCTGTACAATACATCCTTTTCTCCAGACATATAACTGAAACCCTTCACATGAAGTGCTGTCATCCCCATAAACACAACATTTCTTCACAAATATTCTTGTCAGCTAAAGCTGTCTATTGCTTTAGCTTTGTCCTTGCCTATTTCCATTGTCAATATATTTTTATCTGAATGCAGACCTGTCAGCTCTTGGAACTAGAATTTGGTTGCTCAGAAAAAGAAATGTCAAAACAAGCAATGACATACCCAACAAAATTATACCCTATATTGAGATGAGTACCAACCAAGTACCTTCCGCAATAATATATAGTAACTAATAAACAAATAGTTTTTTTTTGTTTTAACATATTTTACAGATACCAATGGAGACAACAATATTAAAAATTGCATAAAGTTGATTAAGGAAAACTGTGACCCTCGAGGGACCCATGCCGGGGAGGGGCTGTACCTCAAGCCCCGGGTTCAGGTGGCTGGCCTGAAAGGACCCTACCACAGAAGTTGGAAGGAGGCTTTCCTGAGAGGAAGTGGGAGTAAGGAGGACAGTGTGAGTACAGCAGCACAGTGCAGGGACTTACAAGGGGGGAGACTGCCACATGTAGCAGGTCTCCCTGAAAGATAGTGGTGTGATTAAATCATCCCTACCTTGCCCTGGCAGATCTCCAGAGTGTCAGTCAGGTAGACTGTCAGGTGGGCTGGTAAAGAGGCAGCCAGGTGGACTAACATTTCCTGCAGGGGTAGAGCTGGGACCAGTGTCTACAAGGGAGAGGAGGTGCTCAGGATGCAGTTCACAGCACATTGTGCTACTTACTAAAGGAACTGAGAATTCCTACCCTGTAAGGGGCTGTTACTAATCTAACACAGACTGTTAACCTGTGCAGAGGAATCAATTGGAGTTGTATATAGGGAGGAAGTTTTCCCTGGGTTTTGTCACTTTCAAGTTGGGCATCCCATAATTCATATCCCCATTCAAGTTATTACCCCCTATTACCACTTTCTAACTGGGCACCTAAACCCCCCTCCTGCCCAGACCAATTTTCAGCTTTTAGCGCTGTCACTCTTTGAACGACAATTGCGCAGTCATGAAACACTATACCCAATTGACATTTTTCCCACAAATAGAGCTTTCTTTTTGTGGTATTTGATCACCTCTATGTTCTTTTATTTTTTGTTAAAAAACAAATGAAATTTAAAAAAAAAATACAAAACTGTTTTATATTTTGTTAATAAATTTTGCAAACAAGTAATTTTTCTCCTTCATTGATGTACGCTGATGAGGGTGCATTGATGGGCACTGATAGGCTGCACTGATGGGCACCAATAGGCTGCATTGATGGGCACTGAAAAGGCGGCACTGATGGGCACTGATAAGGCGGCACTGATGGGCACTGATAGTGATGGGGTGGCACTGTTGGGCACTGATAGGTGGCATTGGTGGGCACTGAGAGGTGGCATTGATGGGCAACACTGAAGGGCATTAATAGGTGACACTGATAGGTGGCAGTGATGGGTACTGATCGGCACTGGTAGGTGACACTGATGAGGCACTAATTGGCACCACTGGTGGGCATTCATAGGTGGCTCTGATTGCTGGCACTGTTATGTACTGGTGACAGGACAAGACAGCCTTCCATCTGGATGTGTTTCATAGGAGCTTAGTCCACTTACTCGGGTTGGAACAGCATCACACTAAACAGAAAAAATTCATATAATTTAGTAATATATATACAAATCATTTTAAGAAATAATAAACATATTTTGAAAACATGGTTAATTTATTGACATGTATTATCCATATACAGTATGTACAGCAATCAAAGCAGTCCAAAATCTATTCCTTTGGTGAACACGGGGGCAAAAGGAAGACAGCCAAAGTGAGGGAAGTGAGGAATGCTACCCAAAAGTTATATATCCTAATTGGAAGTATCAAATGTACCGGTAATTAACAAATCTTGATATTGCACTGGTTGCCTCACTTCCAAATATCATATTCATTCTCCTAACTGAATCCTATCATTAACCATGCACATTGAACCCTGAAATATAGCAGGTTAATTATGACATTAAGGGACTGAGAGACAGGCAGTTTGACACTCAGTCTATAGCCGCATAGAGCACAGGCGTTTTGCATCTGGCTGAAGAGTAGTTTGAGTTTCCTTTAATACCCTCCCTTCCTGCTTCTGTTGCAGATATAACTATCACAAGAGGCAATTCACAGAGAATCTTCCTAGTGTTAAAGCATGTTCCTATGCAATGCTGTATTGTGTTTTACACTCATCAGCATTGTTATAAGTAACTTATCCTCAGGGATTCAAAGCAAAATGAGAGCTAGGAGCCCCATGGCACAGTCTCATTGTTAAATACACTTACCAATTATGCAAATTTGTCACGCTATAAAAACAAATATGAACATGAAAGCCAGTCTTAGCTTATGATGTAACAACTAATGCAATGATTAAAAAAAAAAAAAAAAACAGACATTATTTATAAAGAGTTTTGCATCCCCATGGATCTTGATGGTGTGTCTCTTCTTCTTTTCAGTAAATTTCTTGCTATCCATTATGTAAATAGTGCAGCAAGTATAATTTTTTCAGTATATCTGTCATTGCTTTTCTATGCTTTTTCTCTTTTTAAAGTATAAATACACCATGGCCCCAGAGGTCCAGCCTATCAACTTCTTTGTAACCTTTCAGGATATTTTAAATCCAATATTAAATCTGTACAGATGACAGAAAAACACAATTTACTTTTCTGTAAAATGTAAGCTACGTCTACACATCTGTTCATAAATGTTAAACCATGTTCACCCAAGATCAAGTGAAATTGCACCTTTTAAGATCTACAGCCAGTAGATTTTCATTTTAACAGCTGGATAGGAGTTCAATTTATATTACAAAATTTTTATAATACTTCATGTCATGTCAGTGAACCAAGATAAACTCTATTATTACAAACAGAGAAAGGATTTTTGTTGGAGACTGTATAATGCGCTGGAAAAAAAAAAAGATATCTCTCATATCTGTTAAAATTGGTAATCCGGGGCTCTGGGCAAGGAAACAAATTGTCTCTTTGCGAACTCATGAATTCTAATGAGTCATTTTGTTATAATGCTAATAATCAATTGGTCCAGAGTCCTACAGCGCTGGACAGAATAGGTTGTTGAAAGGTCATGGCTATTCTTTATGCAAACTTTTCAGGACTCCTGGAGTTTTATGCATTCTACGCACTGCATTACTGTAAAATTATTAATTTGATTATTTTATTTAGCTTTTTACATCATTACTGTTACATTAAATGCATGTGTCTTCTAGTTGATGTAAAAATAATAAATGTCACACTTGCAAAGAATGGTTAATTTTTTTTCTGAATTACAGTAGTTATCTAATTTCTATTATATGTTAGCATTTGAAGATAATCACTGGGTAATGCATTAGACATACTCTATGTATAACTAAAAATATTTTCAGCTTTTTTATATGGATTTCCAATTACGTGCCTTGCTCTTGATGAACGGTAATTAAATATTTTTTGTTCAGGTACGGTTCTTAAAGGGAATGATTTTAATATACTGTATATTCTTGAAGAGGAAAATTTATCATCCCCAACAAAGACAAAGTTGAACCCTTCAACGGTCTCTGTTGTTGTTTGCAGTTGTAAAGTGCCAGTTGCAAAGTGCCATGCAATCTCTGTTGAAATGTACTTCTCTTTCTTACTCCTTTGTCTGAATTTCTTCTATTCTTTCCAATATCCGAATACAAGAACTGGTAGCGCAGAGGTGGGCTAAGAAACAGGTGGTAGGTGCACTGAACGGGACTTACAAAAGAAGACATTTTCCAATGTAGTTTAATCAGTGTCAACCTTTCAGCGGGGCACAGCCATTGGAAAATTTCTTCCTGTTGTAAGTCCTATTTTTTTGTTTTATTAGTTTTTATTGAAGAAAAATTCTAGTATCACATATTGCAACAAACAGTGAGTAGATAGTACCCCAAGGGGGTGATCACAACATCAACCTTTAGGGAACCAAAATTGGCTCCTGCTTCCTTATATGTGTGGTACATGTTACACAGGATATAAACAACAGTCCGGATTAATAGTGCCAGGGGTAAAAAAGAAATGAAAGAACAAAAGCAGTAAAACACTAAAACAATAAAGGGTTAGGATAATAAAACTATAGAACAGTAGAGAATTGAGACACTATGTTGGTCAGGTGGTTTGTTCAGGTGTAGTAGACAAAGAACAAGAAATACGCGGCATATCGTATAGTATTATTAACCACTTGCCAACCAGCTCCTGCAGTTATACTGCAGCAACATGGCACAGCTACGCGAACCGCCGCCATGTTATGTCAGTTCCCGTTTTGTCCACTAGGGGCACGGGTGCCCCCTGCTCGCCCATGGAGCCGATGCAAGTGCCCGGCGGTCGCGATTACCACCGGGCTCCCACGATCGCTCGGGGCACACGGAGAATTGGGATCTGTGTGTGTAAACACACAGTTTCCGGTTCTCTGAGGGGAGAAGTGACAGATCATCTGTTCATACAGAGTATGAACAGCAATCTATCTCTTCCCCTACACAGTCCACTCCCACCCTTCAGTTAGAACACACACTAGGGAACACATTAAAACCTTGATCGCCCCCTAGTGTTAACCCCTTCCCTGCCAGTGACATTTTTACAGTAATCAATGCATTTTTATAGCACTGATCGCTGTAAAAATGCCAATGGTTCCAAAAATGTGTCAAAATTGTCCGACATGTCCGCCATAATGTCGCAGTCCCGATAAAAATCACAGATCGCCGCCATTACTAGTAAAAAAAAAATAATAATAAAAATGCCATACAACTATACCCTATTTTGTAGACACTATAACTTTTGCGCAAACCAATCAGTAAACGCTTATTGTGATTTTTATTTTCCCGAAAATATGTAGAAGAATACATATCGGCCTAAACTGAGGAAAAAAATCTTTTTTTTATATATTTTTAGGAGATATTTTTTATAGCAAAAAGTAAAAAATAATGTGTTTTTTTCAAAATTGTCGCAATTTTTTTGTTTACAGTGCAAAAAATAAAAACCGCAGAGGTTATCAAAAACCACCAAAAGATAGCTCTATTTGTGGGAACAAAGGATGTCAATTTTGTTTGGGTGCAACGTTGCATAACCGCGCAATTGTCAGTTAGAGCGACGCAGTGCCGAATAGCAAAAAGGGCTCTGGTCAGGAAGGGGGTGAAATCTTCCTGGGCTGAAGCGGTTAAACTCTTAACAGTTTTAACGGTTAACGATTTTTCAACGGGTAATGGTTTTAGCCCATAGGGTCCATAGACTCCATTGGTGGTCAAAAAGCCGTTTATTACCATGTCTGTACGCCAGTAGGCTTTCAAAAACAAAATTTTGCTTTACCATATCAATCACTTCCGATATATTAGGTGACAAATTGGATTTCCATCTGCTAGTAATCAGCATCCTAGCAGCTAGCAAAATGTGAGTTACAATTCTTCGGCATTCAGATGTGCATGAGCTGTCCCACCATTCCGCATCCTCTCCAGCATAATGGGGACTGTGAAACAAGGTATTTGGACATTCTATATGGGGTAAGATACCATCTTAGGGCAATTTTATGTGACACTTCCCAGTGATTGGCACATTTAGAGGCCCTGTAGATAGCTTTGAAAGCTGATTGCCATTGATAAATGATGAAGGGCTTCCCCAAATCTGCTTCCCATTTCAAGTATGGAGTGAATTTGTGGAATATAAGTTTGTAGGCGGTTATAAAATAGGGAGGTTCCTTTAACAGAAGGTGGCACATTTAGAAAATATTGTCAACCTTGTTTGTTTACAAGTATTTCCAGTGAGGTAAGAGAGTTCAGGAAATGGGATATCTAGAGATAGTAGTAGTGATCGGTGGTTGGGATATGATACTCATTTTGGAGCTGTACAAAAGATTTGAGGATTGTATTTGTTAAAATATTCTCAAAGGTTGTAATTCCTTTTATTTCCCATTTATGGAGGGACATGTTAGGAATAAGTATTTCCAAGATTTTTAGTGGGATAGGATAGAGGTCTTCTGAGCTTGAGGGGGATTCAGAGAACAAAAGGATCTCCATGCCACCAGAGAGGCCTGGGTGGAGAGAGGTAGGTTTTGTAATGACCTAGGTTTCCATATGTCGGGTAGTAATAGGTTTTTAAGTGAGGGTGTAGGACTGCAGGACTGTTCAATATCAACCCACCTTTTGTCTGTTGATTTTAAGAACCAATCTTTTAGCTGGGATAGGTGAGTTGCTACCCAATAATCACGAAGGTCGATCATGCCCATACAGCCAGCATATTTGTGCTTAAGTAGCTGGATATGAGAACTAAGGGGTTTCATACTCTACCACACAAATTTCTTGAGTAGTGTTAAGTGCCATCAGGTGTGTCTTTTTGATGGATATAGGGAGTGTTCTGAAAAGGTACAATATCTGGGGTAGCATTATCATTTTAAAAGAAGCGAGATGGCCTGTCCAGGATAGCTCACATTTAGACATTTTTTGGGCATCTTTTGATAGTTTATCGATAAGAGGGGAGTAGTTGACATCTGTTAATTGTGAAGTATCGCATACTTGCCGGATTTCTAGGTAGGGGATTCCATTAGTGATCCATATGTGTGGGTAGGAAGATTGGAGTTTTCTACGTAAAATAGGGTCTATACCGAGGTCCAGCAATAAAGACTTAGTAAAGTTAACTTTGTAGTAAGATGCACTAAAAGCTGTGAGAATGTCATGGGTTACTGCCAGGGAAGCTTCGGGGTTTGTTAGGGATATAATTCTATCATCTGCTGAGGTTTATGACCTGGGAGTTTTGCCGAAGGTGGTGCTCTAATTGCTTCTGCAAGGGGTTCAAATAGTAAGTTGAAAATGGACAGGGATAAGGGGCAACCCTGTCTAGTTCTATTTGAGATCAGAAAGGAATGGGACCACATGTTGGAGATGAATACTTTGGCGGAAGGTGTTGAGCGACATCACCATGTGGCCCCGCCCTCAGTTATAAAAGAGCTGTCTCCTGAGAGGACCGTCATTACGGCGGGTGCCTCCCATGTAGGTGGGTCGGTGGCGTTTTTTGTTTTTTTTTCAGTCCGTCAGTGGAGCAAGAGAAGAAGAAGAAGACTTCGTGGGACAGTTTTATTTTTTATTAAAGGACTTATCCCCAAGCTGTGTCATGTCATTTTTACCATTTTGACACTTTTTTAGTGAAATTGTAGGGGTACATTTGTACCCCGTTACCATTTCACACAGGGGGGAGGCCAGGATCTGGGGTTCCCTTTGTTAAAGGGGGCTTCCAGATTCCGATAAGCCCCCCGCCCGCAGACCCCCACAACAACTGGGCAAGGGTTGTGGGGATGAGGCCCTTGTCCCCATCAACATGGGGAAAAGGTGCTTTGGGGGCTACCCCAAAGCACCCTCCCCATGTTGAGGGCATGTGGCCTGGCACGGTTCAGGGGGGCTCTCTCTCATCCCTCCTCTTTTCCTGTGGCCTGCCAGGTTGCGTGCTCAGATAAGGGCCTGGTATGGATTTTTGGGGGGACCCCCACGCTTTTTTTTAAATTTTGGCTCAAGGTTCCCCTTAATATCCATACCAGACCGGAAGGGCCTGATATGGAATTTGGGGGGACCCCCACGCAATTTTTTTTTTAATTTTGGTTCGGGTTCCCCTTAATATGCATGCCAGACCCAAAGGGCCTGGTAATGGATTGTGGGGGAATCCCATGCCGTTTTTTTCAATGACTTTTATCTGTATTGCCGAGACCCGACAATTCATTATAGCCGCGAGTAGTTTTAAATTACCTTTTTCCCTTTAGAAATGTCATTTCGTGCAGGGACTGTTCTAAACACGGGAAACATGCGCTACTTTACAGGCATACTATAGACACCCCCAGGTACAAAATTTAAAGGAATATTTCATTTTTATTGTTTCACTTTAAGCATTATTAAAATCACTGCTCCCGAAAAAAACGGCCCTTTTTAAAACTTTTTTTTGCATTGATACATACTTTTTTATGACAATACCATGCATATTAACCTTTACAATTAGCACTTTTGATTTCTCCAATAGACTTTTAAAGGGTGTTCCGCGGCTTTCAAATTTGCCGCAACCACCCCAAATTGTTCGCTATTCGGCGAATGGCCGAACAGCCAATGTTCGAGTCGAACTCATGTTCGACCCGAACATAAAGCTCATCCCTACCCACAACCAAAGGATCTTGACATTGAATCCTTCCTGGCCTCTCTCCAACTGCCTACTCTTACAAGCATTCAATTACAAGCACTCATTGCACCTATAACCCCTCAAGAGATAAATAGGGCTGTCCGATCCTTACCACTCCTCAGTGTTTGCGGCTGTGATGACCTCGGTCTCTTTTCCTCCTGAAATGCTGCAGGCCTATATTGTAACAATACCGAACGTGAGGAAGCTGCCTCTCTGGCCAATTACAGACCGATATCGTTATTGAATACAGATGTTAAATTATACGAAAAAATCATAGCTCACAGACTGACCCCTATCTTACCAATCCTAGAAAGCCAAACCAAACAGGATTTGTTATCGGACGCCAGGCGTCCGATGCAACCAGAAGAGTCCTGGGCATAATCCACCACGCCGAGGCTGGTCGGGTGCTTTCTCTGCTACTTTCTTTGGATGCGGAGAAGGCATTCGACCGTATCCATTGGCAATATATGAATAAAACTCTTATGAAATTCTGATTTTCCAGACCTATACTATCTGCTATACTAGCCCTCTATTCAACTTCTTCCGCCAAAGCCATAGGGATGTCCCCGTGCATCAGAGGGGGCGGGGTCACCTGGCGACATCACTGTGTGGCCCCTCCCTCAGTTATAAAAGAGCTGTCTCCTGAGAGGCCCATCATTACGGCAGGTGCCTCCCATGTAGGCGGGTCAGTCGTGTTTTTTTTTTTCTTTTTTGGTCCGTCGGCGGAGCAAGAGAAGAAGTAGAAGACTACGTGGGGCAGTTTTATTTTTTTATTTTTTAATAAAGGACTTATCCCCAAGCCGTGTCATGTCATTTTTAACATTTTCACACTTTTTTTGTAAAATGATAGGGGTACATTTGTACCCCGTTACCATTTCACACGGGAGAGCCCAGGATCTGGGGGTCCCCTTGTTAAAGGAGGCTTCCAGATTCTGATAAGCCCCCCGCCCGCAGACCCCCACAACCATCGGGCAAGGGTTGTGGGGATGAGGCCCTTGTACCTATCAACACAGGGAAAAGGTGCTTTGGGGGGGTACGTATGTCTCTTAGTAGATTATTAAGCTGCAACAACCTGTATGAAAATGCCTCTTATAAAGGCCTTGTGGGCACACCAAACAACAAAAGGGTCCAAGACTAAGTTAGAGTTAGGCTGGAAAAATTATTGGAGACATTTGTTTATGTCAAGGCCATTCTAAAATGAGTTGAATATTTGTGAATTAACCCTCCAAAACTTTGCAGGGTTGGGTGTGTATTACTCCAGTATTGATATGGAAACTGGAGCATGGTTTGACCATGAGATATCATAAATACTGGAGGAATACACAACTTGCAGTAACACCTTGTCCACTAGTATCATTCTAGAGTATGAGTTGTGGCATGCTGAGTGGAAGGTGTAGTCTCATTCCTCAGCATGCTGACACCTCCACGTGTCATAGACATCTTCTTTGTAGACTAGCGGTTAAAATGCAGAGGGAAGTCATTTAGATTTGGATGACAGGTCCAGATGGGGGTCTGCAGTATAATTAAAGTCTCCGCATATCACTAGAGAGCCCCGTCTGAGCTTTGAGATCTTGCAAAAAAGTTTGTGTGCAAAGCGAATTTGGTGCTTATTAGGAGCATAAGCGTTCACTATTGTGAAAGGTCGCACAGGAAGATTAAGTATCTACCTTCTGGATCACAGATAGCATCATGTAGGCAGAAGGCTACTGAGTTTTTAACTGCAATGAGTACTCCTTTTCTCTTTTGCGATACGGATGCAGTGAAAATGTGAGGGAACTGTTTGTGATTTAAAGTGGGAGAGGCTGATGCCTGAAAGTGCATTTCTTGAACACAGATTAAGTCACAACCTAGTCTAAGAGACTCCTTCCAGAGGGATGCTCTCTGGGCAGGGTGGTTGAGCCCCCGTACATTAAACAAAGTCACTTTGAGTACCATGGGGACAGGTCAATTGAGATTCTTGTATTACCTTTAAGTAGTGTAGATGAGTTATCATGCAAAGGAGGCAGCAAATCCAAGTGCAAGCTTCCATAGAGGTAGGAGATAATATGCCAGTCTGATATCCTACAGATTTTTCATCTTGAGTGCCAGACCTGGAACCAACAAGGCATGAAAAGGACAAAACAAAAACAGTAAAACATACAAAAAATAGCAAACAGTTAGTAAAAAATTGTGAGAGTCCAACTGGAATATGATTGCAGAAGTACTGCACAATATTTGTGGAGGGAATAACGTGGGGATTGAGCTCCATCTGACCGGGGAAGTCAAGTCATCTATATCAAGCTTATGTGTTAGAGGTGATCAATGTGCATCACTTTTTTGGTTGTGCTTGTAAGAGACAGTGTGACAATCTTCCTAGGTGTTTACCCTGGTAGGGGGTGACCGGGATGCAGGTTGTTGTTCTGGAAGAATGTCCCATGAGCGTAGTAATTTTAGGCCTTCATTTAATGATGTTATCACGGAAGTGTCATCATCGTGGGTGATAGTGAGCTTCATTGGGTAGCCCCAGTGGTAAGTAATATTGTGATTTCTGAGTGCCTTCGTAATTGGGAGGAGAGATTTCCTCTTTTGTAGCATGTATTGGGAAAGATCTGCTTACATTTGAAGGCGGCAGAATTGCTTAGGTAACTGGGACATTTTGCGGAAGCTGGACATACAGGTGATACTCGAAAAATTAGAATATCGTGCAAAAGTTCATTTATTTTCAAGGTGAAACTAATATATGAGATAGACTCATTACATGCAAAGCAAGATAAATCAAGCTGTGATTTGTCATAATTGTGATGATTACGGCTTACAGCTCCTGAAAACCCCAAATCCACAATCTCAGAAAATTAGAATATTACATTCAATCAATAAAACAAGGATTGTACATAGAACAATATTGGACCTCTGAAAATTATATACATGCATATGTACTTAGTACTTGGTTTGGGCCCCTTTTGCAGCAATTACTGCCTCCAATGCGGCGTGGCATGGAAGCTATCAGCCTGTGGCACTGCTGAGGTGTTATGGAAGACCAGGATGCTTCAATAGCGGCCTTGCGGCCTTCAGCTCTTCTGCAATGTTCTGTCTCATGTCTCTCATCTTTCTCTTGGCAATGCCCCATAGATTCTCTATGGGGTTCAGGTCAGGCGAATTTGCTGGCCAATCAAGCACAGTAGTCCCACAGTCATTGAACCAGGTTTTAGAGCTTTTGGCAGTGTGGGCAGGTGCCAAGTCCTGCTGGAAAATGAAGTCAGCATCCCCATAGAGCTTGTCTGTGGAAGAAAGCACGAAGTGCTCCAAAATATCCTGGTAGATGGCTGCGTTGACTGTGGACTTAATGAAGCACAGTGGACCAACACCAGCAGATAACATGGCTCCCTAAATCAACACAGACTATGGAAACTTCACACTGGACTTCAAGCATCTTGCAGTGTGTGCCTCTCCATTCTTCCTCCATACTCTGGGTCCTTGGTTTCCAAATGAGAGTCAAAATTTGCTCTCATCAGAAAAGAGGACTTTGGACCACTGAGCAACAACAGACCAGGTCTGTTTTTCTTTAGCCCAGGTAAGACACTTCTGACGTTGCTTGTTGTTCAGGAGTGGCTTGACAAGAGGAATACGACATTTGAAGCCCATGTCCAGGATCCGTCTGTGTGTGGTGGCTCTTGATGCACTGACTCCAGCCTCAGTCCACTCCTTGTGAAAGTCTCCAACACTTTTGAATGGCCTTTTCCTGACAATCCTCTCCAGGCTGCGGTCATCCCTGCTGCTTGTGCACCTTTTTCTTCCAAACTTTTCCCTTCCACATAACTTTCTAGTAATGTGCTTTGATACAGCACTTTCGGAACATCCAACTTCTTTTGCAATTACCTTTTGAGGCTTTCCCTCCTTATGGAGGGTGTCAATGATGGTTTTCTGCACAACTGTCAGGTCAGCAGTCTTTCCCATGATTGTGATTCCTACTGAACCAGACTGAGAGACCATTTAAAGGCTCAGGAACCCTTTGCATGTGTTATGGCTTAATTAGCTAATTAGAGTTGGACACTTTGAGCCTAGAATATTGCACCTTTTCACAATATTCTAATTTTCTGAGATTGTGGATTTGGGGTTTTCATGAGCTGTAAACCATATTCATCACAATTAAGACAAATCACAGCTTGAACTATATTGCTTTGCATGTAATGAGTCTATTGCCTCGTACACACGAGCGGACTTTCCAGCAGACTTGGTCCGACGGTCTTTCCGGCGGACTACCTGAACGGATGGACTTGCCTACACACGACCGGACTTTCCGGCAGGCTAAGTCTGCCCGTCTTTCCGACGGACTTTCGCCGGAGTTACGGCGGACTTTCAGAATGAACGGACTTGCCCACACATGGACAAGTCCGTTCATTTTGAAAGTGACTTGGGTACGACGGGACTAGAAAAGGAAGTCAATCTCGCCGCTTTTATCGGCGAGATTGACACCTTGCGAGCCCCGTCACGGGGCATACCAGGCCCTTAAGTCTGGTATGGATTATAAAGGGAACCCCCTACACCGAAAAAATGGCGTGGGGTCCCCCCTAAAATCCATACCAGACCCGATCCGAGCACGCAGCCCGGCCGGTCAGGAAAGGGGGTGGGGATGAGTGAGCGCCCCCCCTGACCTGTACCAGGCCGCATGCCCTCAACATGGGGGGTGGTTGCTTTGGGGGAGGGGGGGCTCCCTGCAGGGCCCCCCCACCCCAAAGCACATGTCCCCATGTTGATGAGGACAAGGGCCTCTTCCCGACAACCCTGGCCGTTGGTTGTCGGGGTCTGCGGGCGGTGGGCTTATTGGAATCTGGGAGCCCCTATAATAAGAGGGCCCCCAGATCCTGGCCCCCCACCCTATGTGAATGAGTATGGGGTACATGGTACCCCTACCCATTTACCTAGGGAAAAAGTGTCAATAATAAAACACACTACACAGGTTTTTTAAATAATTTATTAGACAGCTCCGGGGGTCTTCCTCCGGCTTCGGGGGGTCTTCCTCCGGCTTCGGGGGTCTTCTTCCGGCTTCGGGGGTCCCTCCGGTTCCTCTTCTCCTGGCGTCCGGTTGGTTCTTCTCCGCTCTCTCTGGCCTCTTCTCCCGGTGTTCCAGTTCTTCTGCCGGCTCCTCCGCTGTCTTCATGCCGCTCTTCTGCCAGCGGAGGCCCGGACTTCTGTCTTCTTGTCTTCTTGGCTTCTTCCCTCTTCTCTTCTCCAGATGTTGACACAACGGTCTCTCCGGGTGGACTGCTCTCTGAGCGCTCCGCTGTGACTTATATAGGCGGAGACCCCGCCCCCTTATGCCCCCACAGTCCCTGGGCATGCTAGGACTGTGACGTTTTAGGGGGAGTGGTCAACATCACCCGGTGACCACGCCCCCTAAAACGTCACAGGAAAAAGAAAAAACACATTGGAAAAGGAAGATGCAATACCCTGCCCTTGCGTTGTATCTGGTCCGTCGGACTAGCCTACAGACGAGCGGGCTTTCCGTCGGACCAGCAAACAGACAAACGGACTTTCCGTCAGGAACTGAGTCCGGCGGAAAGATTTAAAACATGTTTCAAATCTAGGTCCAGCGGACTTTTGGGGAAAAAAAGTCCGCCGAAGCCTACACACGATCGGATTGTCCAGCGGACTCTGTCCGCCGATCCAAGTATGCCGGAAAATCCGCTCATGTGTACGTGGCATCACTCATATGTTAGTTTCACCTTTTAAGTTGCATTAGTGAAATAAATGAACTTTTGCATGATGTTCTAATTTTTTCGAGTATCACCTGTAAGTTGGTCTTTTATGTGGTAAAAATGTACTCTCATTATAACATCTCTAGGGATGTTCTCGGGAAGATAGGAGGGTTTAGGAAGACAGTGTATTAGATTGATTACTATTTCAGAGGTTGGGATAGACAGTAGGACCATTTGGATCAGGTCGCATGCATATTGATTCATTGAGTGTTTTGAACAGACTCGGGAACGCCTCCGAGTTTCACATTATTCCACCTTGAGCGGTCCTCAATGTCTGCGACTTTAGCTTTAAGCTTTTCTAACTCATCCTCCTGGTCATTGTGTGCATCTTTTAAGGTGTTGTGGGAAGATGCAAATTCACCCATTTTATGTTTAATATGATCCACTCTTCCCCCCAGCTCCTGCACTTCAGCTTTCAAATTTGTTACACATTCCAACATATCTGTGTGCAAGGAAGCCCACAGGGATACCAACATGTCCTTCATAGTGGATTCAGAGACAGGCTGGTTGGTGGTAGGAAAGGAGCTGAATTTATCTGCCAGTTCCCTGGTAGTATTTGCAGAGTTGCAGCTATGGCTTACCTCTATGGGAGAAGAGCCAGCAGACAGCTGTGGCTTACACTTGGCAGGGCTCTGTGATGTTGGGGTAGATACTGCTGGTGAACGTGGCTGTAAGGCTTTGGAGGCTCCAGCTGATGCATGGCTCTGCGATGCGGGGGTTGATTCCTGCTAACGACCATGGCTGTGAGGCTTTGGAAGCTCCAGATGATGCAGGGCTCTGTGAGGAGCAAGAGGAGCCGCTAGTCAAGGCTGGCGAGCCACCACCGGCGCCATCTTGGACATGCAGCCGTTCTGTGGGGAGGAAGAAGTATGGTAACTTCTTTGTGCTGGCAGTTTCTTTCCTCTTCCTGGACATCTCCGAGGATGCTATGGGCGGCAGCTGGGGGTTTTGTGGGATCAGTGTGTCACCTCTTAATGCTGTATTCCCCAGTGATATAGAGGAGCTGCTCGATCAGGCTTCTATCTAGCAGTGCGGTAGCCCCCCCCCCCCCTGTAAGTCCTATTGACTGCATGAACTGCCTGCTTCAAATTCCAAATACAAGAACTCGTACTTGCCATTTACTACAGCCAATAGTACAATACAAAAAAAAAAAAAAAAACTTGCAGTTATAATAGTAGGAGCCAGAATGTGGTAGAAGAATGATTTGGATATGCTTTCCATAAATAGCGAGTCCACAATTTGGGAGGTTCCTCATGTCTTGAAATTCCTTGACTATAGATTGTTGTTCCTCCGAGCTGCTGGGGAACTGAAAAAGAAAAAAAAAATAGTTTATTGTTATGTTATTGTTTATGAATCAAATTCTTGTATCCATCTAACATTTGATGGTTTGCCTGTTCCTAAGGGCCCTTTCCCAATGATACGTTTTTCCCGCATTTTCACCTTGCAAGAAAAACCCAGGAAAAATGTATAATAGTTACTAGGTCTAAGCAGGTACTTTAATAGTATGAGATGCAGATACATCTCACTGGCCACATTGCATAAGATCTTATAATTAGTCACATGACTGACATGCCTCTGGTTACCTGAAATGTTAGGGGACTATGCGATCCTTTAAAGAGGGTGATGGTGAGTACGGTCCTCCATAAGTACTATCCTGCAATAATAGGCCTCCAAGAGACCCATCTCACAACAGAAACTCTTAGCTGTGTAAAGTAGTCCTGGACACAAAAGATATATCATGCCAGGCATGCCTCATACTCCAGAGGAATGTGTGTCCTTCATTGTACACAAATCTCTGGATTTTCATGAACTAACTGCAATATCTGATCCGGAGGGATGATACGTATTTCCATATTGTAAATTGTTCTCTTTAATATGTATCATAGCTGTGGTATACATATCTCCACCCTTTTCCATTTCAATGCTGTGGGACCTGCTGGTCTTCACTTTGGATAAGCCTGATATTCCAATCTTTGTCCTGGGTGATTTTAATAATGTCCTAAATCCTGCCCTAGACAGATACCCCCTCCCCCAAATTTAGGTTCCTCATCGAGGCACCCCACTGCTATGATTTATGGAAAAGGTGAAATGGGTGGATGTATGGAGAGAAAAGTACCCTGTAACTGTCCAATTCTCCTGTTATTCTAAGACATACGGATCCCTGTCCCATATAAATCTTTGTCTCGGGTCAGCTCAATCAATTGGACTGGTCTTGAAAATACAGTATGCTCCTAGAGGGGTGTCCTACCACTCGCCTTTGATATGCTGGATTACAGCTAGACCTACCCTGACCCTTCTTAGAGCTCCATAGCGTCTAAACGCTTTTTGACTAAGACGGATACCTGAGAGGGCTCAGACAGGACAGAACATGGTTGGTTTCTTTGAGGATAAGGCACTCTATACTGATAACCTACTGAAGTGGGACATTTTTAAATGCTATATACGTGGAGTCTTCATATCTGCCGGTAAAAATATGAAGACGGAATAAAAAAATCCCGAAACACTTCTCACTCAGCATGTCCAGGAAAGGGATCGGGTGTATAGTAAACAACCCACAGATGGGGCCAGGTTAGCTTGACTCGCTGCACAGGATGCCCTGACACAACCGATTAACTCCAAAGCCTAAAAAATAGTTTTTTTTTCCAAGGTAACCTTATTTTAAAGAGGGGGAACAGACTGCTCATCTGCTTGCAAAAAATAGTTAATGTATGCCCAGCAGCTCCGGTGATTGGTGCCCTAAAGCTTTCTGCAGGGGGCTATGCCAATTTCCCTGAAACGGTTATGGCAAAACTAGTGAAATTCTTCCCGGATCTCTATGCCTGTAAGGTCTCCTATACCCCAGAGGCCCTATCAAGTTATTTTATTCTATCAACATACCCACCCTATCAGACGCTCACAGAGCAAGTATGGATGCTCCTTTTACATTACAGGAGATTGGGGAGGCGACAGGATCTTTTTCCAACTCACCTGGGGATGATGGGCTGCCAATGAAGGTATTCCAACAATACGCTGATATTCTTTTACCTTAGCTGTTAAAAGTATTCAACTAGGCCCATGAGCATGGACAGTTACCGCCTTCCATGAACAGGGCTAGTATTATTTTGCTTTTGAAACCTGATAAGCCAGCTACGGAGCCTAATTCCTATAGATCAATTTCCTTGTTACAAGCTGACATACAAATTTTGGCTAAAGTACTGGCTCGGAGGCCTAACAAAGTAATTGATGATATCGTTCATGCAGACCAAGCTGGCTTCATGCCTAACAAATCCACTGCTGTGAATCTCAAATTACTTTATATAAATATGCAAACACCAGCTGATAATGGAGGGTCTAAAGCCCTTTTGTCGCTGGACGCAAACAAAGCATTTGATAGCATGGAGTGGTGCCATTTGTGGGCACTGGAAAGTTTTGGCTTTGGAGAAAAATGTATTGCATGGGTCCGTTTATTGTATCATAATCCCCAGGCTGCTATCCAGGAGTGTGACAGGACCTCACAGGTATTTTCACTGAGTAGGGGTACTAGTCAGGGGTGCCCTCTCTCCCCCCTCCTATTTGCCCTTCCAATAAAACCCCTGGCTCTAATATTAGGACCAGCTCTCTGGGAGAGGGCTTTAAATATGGTGCACTCCATGAAAAGATCATGTTGTATGCAGACGACATGCTGCATTTGGTGGGAAACACAGGCCCCTCTTTGCAGTCGGTATTGGACATAATCACTGAATTTGGCACTAATTCAGGCTTGACTACTAACTGGATCAAGTCAGCCCTGTTGCTGCTGGATGGAGCTCTTGACCCCCAGTTATCTTCTTTCTGCCCGGTGCCTATAGTGGGGCAGTTCAGATATTTGGGGATCATAATCTCGGCTGAGATCGTGGACTATTGCCGTTTGAGCATATTTCCCCTGCTGTCAGTGGCGGGTAGAGCTAATTTAACAAAAATGATCTTAATGCCCCAGCTGCTCTTTCCTCCACAATACACCTGTGGTTATACCTCTTAAAATATTTTGAGTGGTAAATTCCATATTTTGCTTGCTACTATGGAAATTGGGCCCTGCTAGAGTCAGGCTGGAGCAACTGCAGAGGTCCAAGGATAATGGGGGGCCTAGCTTTCCCGAACCCCAGGCTGTACTACCTGGCAGCCCAGCTGCAGCAGGTGCTGCACAGCATGAATGGTGTATTGGCCGAGGGGTAAACACACACCAATTCCACATGGGCTGTGGCGTTACAATGTATAGAGGCTCAGACTCTCCCAAAAGCCCTTGAGGCCCAGTTCTTCTTAAAGTCCAACAAAATGTACTCCACATATAGGTTACTACATAAGTTTTGGTTCAAATCAAAACAACTACAAAGAGTGTCAGGATCTACTAGTCACAGCCGCATCTGGAATAACATTACTTACCCAGAACTGGAGAAGCTGCAGTGTGCAGCCCGGTGGCGAGCATATGGTGTTACTCACCTCCGTCACATATTAACCACTTCAGCTCCGGAAGAATTTATCCCCTTCCTGACCGGACCATTTTTTTGAACGGTCGCGCAGGGTGCAAAAGAACAATCTTGTTGTCATGAGCCACTTTTTAAATACAGCAGAGGAGTGAACAAAATGAGTGTTCAGTAGGGGAGTGTCTGTGAGGTCAAAATTACATTGCATTACTTCCGTTGATCAAAAAAATGCACCAATGATAAAAAAAATTTAAAAACAATTTTTATTCGTAAGACAAATCCTAAAACAATGATGGAGCAATCGCATGTGAACTGAAATGAAAAATTAGATTTTCGTTGCAGGGTTCATATAGGGTTTTATACTCATCTATGCGCTGCTTTAGCAATGATCTCTCTTTCAATACAGATGACTCTAAAATTTGAACTGATTTTTATCATTTATGTAAATAAAACTCTTCCTCTTCTTCTCAGGTGGTGGTCCTGCATTGAACAGTGCTTAAGTATAGACTTGTGAGTACTGTTCAGGATTATATGAAGATGTCGCTCAAGGGGGAAAGTCCATGACAGCCTGGAAGTATGTTGAAAGTTGCTGGCTGTCATTCAACCAAGAAGCCTGGTAGTATCTAGAGGTGGAAAGGTATTACTTGATGGTGACAGGTATAGATCTAAGAGGTTTTGCTTTTTTTTGGGGGGGGGGGGTATATTTTTTTAAATAATACTGACATCTTGATCTTTAATCAAGGTAATTGAGGGGAAAAACTATAAAAAGAACTATATAAAGTATTTTTAGAACCTACAGTATTTTTGGAGGCAATAACACCAACATACACAGTGTAACAAAGTGTTACAGATAGATGAAATCTGACTAATTTCTGCAAAACTACATAATCTAAGGTTCCAAAAATGCAGACAAGTGTTCACTGGTTCCCGCCCCACCTTATTTTAGATCCTATCCTGCTCTTACAAGGATTATGAAAGGCGGCTTGCATAGTGTTGAATAATGAATAAAACTGGAACAGACAGAATTTGGAAGGGATGTGAATAATAACCAATCAACTTCTAACCCTGTCTTGTTCAGTTAAGCTTTGAAAATGAAGGATAGAAGCTGATCGTTTGCCATTCATAGCTGCTCCAGATTCCGGCTGCTCCAGTCCTAGTGAACTCACGTCAATGTGACAAAATTATACAATTCCAAGTGTGAGAAGTTTTCTAAATCAGGCAGCAGCAATAGTCTAGAGAACTAAGTGGACTGACTAAGTGAACTGACCTTCCAATTTAGGGAGAAGCAACAGGTTTTCTTAACAGTCCTCTCTCTAGTTGTATGTAATTACATTCCTTTTGCTACTCCCCTGCTCTCTTCCAACACTGGGAATGAAGATAAATATCAGTACTTCTGGTGTGTGTGGAGCATGTGGCACAGTCATCCCCCTAGTAAAGAAAATAAGCCCTATGTAATTTCCAACCTATAGGGTAACTCCACTTTTGTGGGGAAAAAAATAGCAAATAAAGAAAAAAATAATATAGCGTATACAATTGCGACTCAAGTCATATTGTAATTGAATGTTAATAAAAATTACCTTTCCTTTTCAATCTGCAGCGCTGTAATTTTCTGTAAAATACAGAATGTGTACTGACCACTCCCCAGAAACATAATTTCCTGATGATTCAGCTGATTCATAATTATGAAACCACTACCATTAGATTCACTTTCCACATGGGCACAGACAAACACACAGGAATTTCTTCAGAATAACAAAAGGAAGGAATCTGCAACAAAGTTTGTAAAAATCCCTGTACAAAGATCACACAGAGGGGAATGTTTTTTTCTCAACAAAAATGGAGTTATTCTTTAAGTTGACTTAAAGCGATACTATGCCCAAATAAAAAATGACCTATGTTACAGTCTGCCAGTAGCATTAGTTCAATCTCATTTTATTTTATTTTATTAAGTAGCCAAGGTTAGTAACATAAAACATAACACATAGATACATTATCAAGAAGAAAAACATAGAAATGATATGTCCAATGAGCACGAGTCGGCCGTTTTTCAATAGCTTGAGAAATGAGAAAATAATAAACATAGGGATATGTGCTGCAGGAAGGCCACATTGTTGTGTACAGTACTGGATCATATTATTGATTGTTAGAACAAAGTGGTACCTATAGAAAAATAATCACTTGCACATATTATATGCCTAATGCCGCGTACACACGGTCGGACTTTCCGGCATACTTGGTCCGGCGGACCAGAGTGTGCCGGACAATCCGCCCGTGTGTGGGCGGCGGCGGACTTTTCCGGCGGACTTCTTCCCAAAAGCCCGCCGGACCTAGATTTGAAGAAAGTTTCAAATCTTTCCGTCGGACTCAGTTTCGAGCGGAAAGTCCGCTCGTGTGTGTGCTGGTCCGACGGAAAGCCCGCTCGTGTGTAGGCTGGTCCGACAGACCAAATACGACACGAGGGGATGGTATTGCATCTCGCGCTCGCTGCAATAGGAAAAACAAATCTTCCTATTGCGGCGAGCGCGGGGCATACCAGGCCCTTAGGTCTGGTATGGATTATAAAGGGGAACCCCGCTACGCCGAAAAAACGGCGTGGGGTCCCCCTAAAATCCATACCAGACCCCGATCCGAGCACGCAGCCTGGCCGGTCAGGAAAGGGGGTGGGGACGAGCGAGCGCCCCCCCCTCCTGAACCGTACCAGGCCGCATGCCCTCAACATGGGGGGTGGGTGCTTTGGGGGAGGGGGGCGCCCTGCGCCCCCCCCCCCCCAAAGCACCTTGTCCCCATGTTGATGAGGACAAGGGCCTCTTCCCGACAACCCTGGCCGTTGGTTGTCGGGGTCTGCGGGCGGGGGCTTATCGGAATCTGGGAGCCCCCTTTAATAAGGGGGCCCCCAGATCCCGGCCCCCCACCCTATGTAAATGAGTATGGGGTACATGGTACCCCTACCCATTTACCTAGGAAAAAAGTGTAAGTAATAAAACACACTACACAGGTTTTTAAAATATTTTATTAAACAGCTCCGGGGGGGGGGGGATCTTCCTCCGGCTTCGGGGGTCTTCTTCCGGCTTCGGGGGTCCCTCCGCTTCATCTTCTCCCGGCGTCCGGTTGGTTCTTCTCCGCTCTCCGGCCTCTTCTCCCGGTGTCGCAGGTCTTCGGCCGGCCCCTCCGCTGTCTTCATGTAGCTCTATTGCGAGCGGAGGTCCGGACTTCTGGGCTTCTTGGCTTCTTGGCTTCTCTTCTCTTCTCTTCTCCCAGATGTTGACACGACGCTCTCTCCGGCTGGACTGGTCTCTGAGGGCTGCGTTGTGACTTATATAGGCGGAGACCCCGCCCCCATATGATGTCACAGTCCCTGGGCATGCTGGGACTGTGACGTTTTAGGGGGCGTGGTCGACCACGCCCCCTAAAACGTCACAGTCCCAGCATACCCAGGGACTGTGACATCATATGGGGGCGGGGTCTCCGCCTATATAAGTCACAACGCAGCCCTCAGAGACCAGTCCAGCCGGAGAGAGCGTCGTGTCAACATCTGGGAGAAGAGAAGAGAAGAGAAGCCAAGAAGCCAAGAAGCCCAGAAGTCCGGACCTCCGCTCGCAATAGAGCTACATGAAGACAGCGGAGGGGCCGGCCGAAGACCTGCGACACCGGGAGAAGAGGCCGGAGAGCGGAGAAGAACCAACCGGATGCCGGGAGAAGATGAAGCGGAGGGACCCCCGAAGCCGGAAGAAGACCCCCGAAGCCGGAGGAAGATCCCCCCCCCGGAGCTGTTTAATAAAATATTTTAAAAACCTGTGTAGTGTGTTTTATTACTTACACTTTTTTCCTAGGTAAATGGGTAGGGGTACCATGTACCCCATACTCATTTACATAGGGTGGGGGGCCGGGATCTGGGGGCCCCCTTATTAAAGGGGGCTCCCAGATTCCGATAAGCCCCCGCCCGCAGACCCCGACAACCAACGGCCAGGGTTGTCGGGAAGAGGCCCTTGTCCTCATCAACATGGGGACAAGGTGCTTTGGGGGGGGGGCGCAGGGCGCCCCCCTCCCCCAAAGCACCCACCCCCCATGTTGAGGGCATGCGGCCTGGTACGGTTCAGGAGGGGGGGCGCTCGCTCGTCCCCACCCCCTTTCCTGACCGGCCAGGCTGCGTGCTCGGATCGGGGTCTGGTATGGATTTTAGGGGGACCCCACGCCGTTTTTTCGGCGTAGAGGGGTTCCCCTTTATAATCCATACCAGACCTAAGGGCCTGGTATGCCCCGCGACGGGGCTAGTAAGGTGTCAATCTCGCCGATAAAAGCGGCAAGATTGACATCCTTTTCTAGTCCCGTCGCACCTGAGTCACGTTCAAAATGAACGGACTTGTCCGTGTGTGGGCAAGTCCGTTCATTCTGAAAGTCCGCCGGAACTCCGGCGAAAGTCCGTCGGAAAGACGGGCGGACTTAGCCCGCCGGAAAGTCCCGGCGTGTGTGGGCAAGTCCGTCCGTTTTAAAGTCCGGCGCACCTGGCGGACAAAGTCCGTCGGAAAGTGTGCCGGACCAAGTAGGATAGAAAGTCCGCTCGTGTGTACGCGGCATAAGGCATCATTCTCTTGAGGCGGATCTGCTGCCTCGTAGTCCGCCAGCTCAGCAGGAGATTTCTCCGTTGATCTCTGCTGAGCCGGCGGACGACAGGTCCCTCTCTGCTCACTGAGCGGGGATGGGCCTGTCGAGCTCTGCTGCTTCCTATGGAGAGATCGGACGAAAACGGACAGTGTGTCCGTTTTCATCAGATCTCAGCCGATCTGATTTGCCAGGGACAGATGTGAAAGTAGGGGCATCCGTCTGCTTCTGGTCGGATGTCAGCGGACATGTCACTGCTGACATCCGTTGCTCCATAGACTAGCATGGAGAGCCCATTCAGGTCCGCCGTCAAAACTGACAGGCGGACCTGAACGGCCCGACAGTGTGAAAGGGGCCTTATGCTTAATGTGGTGTTACATAAAAAATGAAAATATTACTCATCTACACTGTACTAAGAGCAGATGCGTTTGAGTAAAGCATATGAGAGCAAGGAGATAGAGTAAATGTCAGAAACCATGAATCAGACTGAGACAGAAGTACAGTTAAATCACACTTGTTTAATAATAATAATAAAAAGGTAAACAGAGTAAACACAGTGAAAACATAGCCAGAGTTTAGGAACAGGAACGGATAGTCAGACAAGCCAAAATGTCAGGGAGCCAGAGATGAGCGTAGTAAAACAGCAAGCAGGAACTGGAGCCAGAAGGAATGTCAGCGAAGCAAGTCTTTACCAGGAACACAGGAGAGCGTCTCTAGAGATGTGACCAAGGCAAAGGCAGAGATCATCTGGGCTGGACGGTTTAAGTAGGCAGGACTGACAAGCAGGATATCATCAACAGATGAGTCACTGTGGAGAGAAAGGAGCTGGCAATTAGCCGACAGCTGAGCGGCCAGCTTTGAGAAGGAAGGGCTGAGCCCAACCCTGACATTACCCCATCCTCAATGACCCCTTCCCCTCGAAGGACCACCAGGCTTGAGGGGAAAACGTCCATGGAAATCACGGAGCAGGACAGGGGCATGTACGTCTGAGGATGAGACCCAAGAGTGTTCCTCCGGACCGTACCCTTTCCAATGCACTAGGTACTGTATGAGCCCACGGAACCTACGGGAGTCAACAATGGACTGTACTTCATACCCCTCATGGTTCTCAACCTGTACAGGATGAGGATGAGGCACCGAGGTGGTAAAGCGGTTGCAGACCAAAGGTTTTAATGAGACATGAAATACATATGACATACGCATATTAGAAGGAAGGTCTAATGTGTAAGCCACTGGGTTAATCCTGTGAAGAATACGGAAAGGCCCAATAAACCGAGTACGAACTTCAGAGAGGGAGCACGAAGTCAGAGGTTGAGTGATGACAGCGGTCAGCATGGAGTCTGTACCTATCATTAGCATGTTGCAAAGCCTCCTGGACTTGTGCCCAAATGGAACAAAGACCATGGAGATGCTCCTCTAATGTAGGAATACTCTGCGGAACAAATGGGTCCGGCAACATGGAAGGTTGGAAACCATAGTTCGCCATAAACGGGTACAATTGGGAAGCAGAATTCAAGGCACTGTTGTGAGCAAACTCTGCCCATGGTAATAGGTCTGACCAGTTATTATAATGGTCAGAAATATAGGAACATAGGAATTGCTCCAAATACTGATTGGCTTGTTCTGCGGCCCCATTAGACTGCTGGTGATATGCAGAGAAGAAAGCAAGCTGAATTCCCAACTGTGCACAAAAGGCTCCCCAGAACCGGGACACAAACTGACTACCCCTGTATGAGACAATCACCTTGGGTAGCCCATGTAAGCGAAAGATCTCCCGAGCAAAAATGGAAGCCAGTTCCTTAGAAGTGGGCAACTTCTTAAATGGAATACAATGGGATATTTTCTAGAGCCGTTCAACCACCATAAGGATAACTGTGTTGTCCTGGGAGTTGGGTAACTCCACAATGAAATCCATAGACAGGTGTGTCCAGGGTCTCTCTCCATTGGGTATGGGTTGTAGGAGGCCCACTGGAAGGTGTCGTGGAGTCTTACTCTGAGCAAACACGGAACAGGCAGCTACGAGGGCGGTTACATCAGCACATAGACTAGGCCACCAGAATTGTTGGGAAATGGCCCAAAAGAGTTGATTCCTCCCAGGATGGCAAGCTGCCTTGGGAGAATGGTAAGTCTGGAGCACGGCAGTATGGAAACTCTTTGAGACAAAGCAGCGGTCACAAGGTTTCTCAGGAGGAGCCTGGACTGGAGTGGCAAGAATTTTGTCACCCAAAGGAGAAGTGAGACTGGTGCGAACCATAGCCAGAATACGATCAGAAGGAATCACAGGAACCGTAACCGACTCCATCTTGGAAGTGGAGGCAAATTGTTGTGAGAAAGCGTCAGCCCTTACATTCTTGGTACCGAGTAAGTATGAGACAATGTAATTGAAACTAGACAAGAAAAGAGCCCATCGCGCCCTTCTGGGAGAGAGGCGTTTAGCCTCAGACAAGAATGTGGTCACTAAGAATGAGAACCGGCACAGTGGTACCTTTAAGGAGATGTCCCATTGAAATGATTGAGACCCCTATAATCAATACAAGGTCTCAGTTCACCACTCTTCTTCTTCCCAAAGAAGAAACCAGCAACAGCAAGAGACAAGGATTTGCGGATGAAACCTCGAGAAAGTGCGTCTGCAACATACTCCTTCATGGCCCTATCCTCTAAGACCGACAAAGGGTAAACCCGGCCACAAGGGGGTATGGCACCAGGTTGAAGGTCAATTGCACAATCATATGACTGGTGTGGCTTGACCTTTGTCAAAGACATTGCTAAAATCGCAGTACTCCTCTGGCAGGGAGGAGAGTTAAGAGGTGCACAGGACCTTGGCTATCTTCTGGAAGCATGACTTACTGCATTGTGGCGACCAGGAGAGAACCCTTAGCATGGAGCCAATCAAAAGAGGGGTTGTGCTTCTGTAACCCCCAAACTATTATTTGAAGTAAAACACATAGCCAAGTATTATTCTCCACATTTTTTTATTGTGCATTAAAAAAAGAAAACAAACAAAATTAGACAATCTGCCAATAGAACTTAACCAAAAAGTGCATTCCATGCATCCAAAAATATACCAAATCAAATCATTATTCAACCAAAAAATGTGTCCTACTTAATATAGGGGGTCAACAATGCCAAGAGTTGGTGAAAGCAACCAATTTTTGGTCCAAGAACTCCTCCTCCTGTTCCTGGACTGGACTTGGGTCAAAGCAATAACTCCAAGGCCAATAATAAATAACACATTATCTCCTCCGATTCTGCAACATGGCTGGTTGACGAGCGGCCGTTCAGAAACGAACTGAAAAGTGCGAAATGAAAAGCACGAATCAACACTCACCAAACTTCTACTAACACGAAATTAGCAGAAGGAGCACAAAGGGTGGCGCCTGACAAGTGAACTTCCTTTTTTTCGTCTCGAAGTACGTCTTGTACGTCACTACGTTTGTGTTTGTTGCCCGACAATTGTGTACCATTTGTATACAAGACAAAATCCAGGCACACGCCTTCGGACAAAAGTCCGAGGTTTTGTCTGCGGAAAATTTGATTGTGTGTACAAAGCTTTACTCTCTGCTGACATATGAGAAGGTCCGGAGGGATATTATACAGAGCTTGGTAGAAGTCCGTAAACATCTGGGCTATTTGAGAGTTTGGGGAAACAGAGTTTCCAGTCTTATCCCGAATGTACGATATGAATGTATATGGCGTTTTTGGATGCAAAGAATGGGCCAGTGGTCTACCACATTTGTCTTACAGTTTATATCAGTGCAGAGCAATTTTATCTTCGTACGTACGTGCTGATGCCTCGTATAGGTCCCTGAGCATGCGACCGAGCCGTGGAAAGCTCAGTGAGAGTCTCCACAGTGGGGGACCGTTTGTGAGTGGTTCCCAAATTCCTTAGTTTTTGAACTGCAGCCACTATGGCAGTTGAGCGCTCCTTTATCAGATGAGCCCCAATTTGAATACAGTTTCCTCGTAAGACAGCCTTTAATGCCTCTCACTGGATGGGAAAGGGGGTGGCGTCTGTAGCATGATCTAAAAAAAAATGGGATATGGTCTCAGAGACCCATGTGATGCAGTCCGAAGTCGCAAGTAATGAGTCGTTTAAACACCATGTCCATTCCTTATTGGAATGGACAGGAGCAGAAAAGTCAGGTAGATGGGAGAATGATCAGACCAGGCCATGGAGTCAATTTCACATTCGGGAGACCAGTCCAAGCAGCTATGATCAGTCAGAAAGTAGTCTATGCAACTGTACAGTAAGACTGATGAGCATGAGAGAAGTGAGTGTAATTGCGTGACGTAGGGTACATTACCCTCCACACATCGATCGGATGAAGATTATGAATAGCACATTTTAGAGTCCAGAGTTTGGGGAAAGATATCAAAGATCGTGAGGTTGAGGAATTGTTGAGTGGGTCCAATGGGGTATTTAAGTTCCCTCCAAGGATGAGCTTACCCTTCATAAAACCGACTAACATTTTTAGGTATTGCAAAGCTGATGGTATTTGGTTAACATTCGGCAGGTAAATGTTAGCTACCATGAATTTAGTCCCCACAATGAAAACTTCACAAAGACACGCCTTTCCTGTGGATTTGACATATGGTCATGTATTTCTATAGGAAGCAATTTATGGAAAGCAACAGGGACTCCTCTGGCTTTCTGTGAAGGGTGGATGCTATGGATCCACCTATTAAAATATTTGTTAGAGCAGGAAGGGGTAGGGTCAAGTTGGAAGTCCGTCTCTTGCAGCAAGAGCACTTGGACTTTGTGTTTGTGGATTTGATAGAGGATTTGTCCTAGTTTAGAGGCAATATTGAGACCATTCGCGTTGTAGGAGTATAATTTTAACTGGGGGTGATAGCTCGCCATATGCACCATGATGGGGTGCGAGGAGAATGAAAATAGTGAGAAAGGTGGGAAGGAAGAAGAAGAAGAGGAGAGGAGGATGGAATGGGGGAGGGGGAAGAGAAAACCAGCAAAGGAGGGTAGGAGAGAAAATTAAAAGCGAGGCCCAACCTGAAATATCACGTTTATGGCACAGGCAGTGCCAATCCTATTGTGGGAGAGAGGTCGAAGGGAAAGAATCTGCATTGTGATCCCAACAACATAGCAGGGATAAATGATAAGTAAATAGCACACCTAATATTCATTTTAAGGGTGGCGGTAAGCGAACAGTCTTGTAACAGCCAACCAGTGTGAAACCGCACCTAAAAGGGGATGTGGGATCACAGTTGTATGGGGACTACCCCACTTCTCGGACACTAGTATAGTGGCAGGAGGAAGGTACGTATGAACTGTGGAGGCAGAAACATAATAACCATAAATCTAGAAAGAGCTGAGCAGGTAAGCCTGCAGCCGTGACAGGTTCAGGGTTACTGTTGCTCACTCCAATCCAATAGCAGAACTCAGCAATGACAGCATTGACATTAACCTTGATAACATAACCGAAGAGAGGGGGAGGTGCCCCCACATACAGATACAGTAACAGTGTCGATACTCATAAGCTATAAACTGCCAGTAGCATTAACACAGCAAGCATTCTTTGTTTTTCTGTGTTGGCCTGTAACATCATTTATAACCTGGTGATCTGGACCATAAGTTTGCTTTTCAACTTCCTTTAACAGACCATGCTGTCTAGGAAAAGTGGCAGTTAGATGATTCAGAGAAACCATTCAATTTTTAATTAATTTATGTAAAACTTTTTAAAAACTGCTCAAAAAGTGTTAGCTGGAGTTGGGCTTAAAATTGTTAGTCATTATGTAAAATCCAACTAATTCTACCAGCCCATCTAACACTACCCTCTCCACTGATTGACAATGCTGCTGTCCACTAGAGGCTACCAGTAGCGGCTGGTGATGAAAAATTTTGGGAGGGGCGCAAACCCCTCCAGGTCCTTACCTGCCCACCCTCAGCTGTCACGGCTCCCAATACCCGGACACACTATACACAGAGAACACATTGTATATTAAACACAGAGCACACACTGTACACTATACACAGAGCACACACTGCATATTATACACAGAGCACACACACTATACACAGAGTGCACACTGTATATTATACACAGAGAACACACTATACAGAGCACACTATACACAGAGCGCACTATACACAGAGAGCACACACTATACACAGAGAACACTATACAGAGAACACACTATACACAGAGAACACTATACAGAGCACACTATACACAGAGAGCGCACTATACACAGAGAACACTATACACAGAGAGCGCACTATACACAGAGAGCGCACTATACACAGAGTGTACACTATACACAGAGCGCACACTGTAGTTTATACACAGGGCACACTATACAGAGAGCGCACACTATACAGAGCAAACTATACACAGAGCGCAGTATACACAGAGAGCGCAGTATACACAGAGCGCACTATACACAGAGCACACACTATACACAGAGAACACACTATACAGAGCACACTAAACACAGAGCGCACACTATACACAGAGAACACACTATACACAGAGAACACTATACACAGAGTTCACACTATACACAGAACGCACACTATACACAGAGCGCACACTATACACAGAGCACCTTATACACAGAGCGCACTATACACAGAGAACACTATATACAGAGAACACTATATACAAAGCGCACTATACACAGAGAGCACACTATACAGAGAGCGCACTATACACAGAGAACACTATACACAGAGAGCGCACTATACACAGAGCGCACTATACACAGAGCGCACTATACACAGAGAACACTATATACAGAGCGCACTATACACAGAGCGCACTATACACAGAGAACACTATACACAGAGCTCACTATACACAGAGAACACTATATACAGAGCGCACTATACACAGAGCGCACTATATACAGAACGCACTATACACAGAGCGCACACTATACACAGAGCGCACACTATACACAGAGCGCACACTATACACAGAGCGCACTATACACAGAAGTGGAGGGGATCCAGCAGCACTCACATTATATTAGCACGTGAGTCACTGATGATGAATTAGCCTGTAATGTGATGGAGTTGGCATGTTGTTCTCACCCTCCCCCACAGACCATGTTCTCTTTCTCCCATACAGTTAATGTTTGGTAACTTCTTCAGTGCCTGAATGCCTGTTTTGACAAATTTTAAAACACAGCCTGTTGCTGTGATACTCACCCATCTTCTTCTTATCACAAGTCAGGCAGAGTCCCACACAGTAGCTGCCTGCCATGATTTATTGCATGTGCAGGAGACACGTCCAGCCGAAGAAGTCTGCCGGGAGGGGGGAGGGAGAAAGAGCAATAGAGTGACAGACAGACTGTCAGTACTCTGATATCAGCCGATCACAAATCGGCTGATATCAGAAGTGCAATGCAGTGCATAGGTGGCAGACCATCCTTACTGAAGCTTGTTCCTGTTCCTCCATCCCCCACACCAGGTCCGCACGCACAGTCCATGCCAGTCCAACACACAACATAGTGAGTGATGGCCGGGAAGCCGGAAGTGACGCCGTAAAAAGCACTGCCCACCATCCTCCAGTCTCCGCCAATCAAACACAGACAAGGAGCCAAAGGGACAAATGAGTGTAGAGTGGGGAGTGTTCAGGGCGCATCGTTTGCGCCATAAACCCTCCCTAAACATGAGTAAATCAGCTAATTGCAAGCTGGTAGGCTTCCCATAGACCACTGTGTGCCCGGCGCCTGGTCACTCTTAAACCTTTTTTAAATGAGAAGAGCTTGGGTGACGGCGCCCGTGCTCCCCCTATGGATGGGCCGCCACTAGAGGCTACATTGCTTCTCCATAGGTACATTGGAGGAGTGAATGTAGCCACCCTAAGACAGGGGGTGTGTTACTGGCTGATCACCAAATATAAAATAAAGGAATACAATCTGAAAAAAGACACCCAATGATTGCTCAGCTGCAATATGTAAGATTTTTGCTTTTAGGTTTAGTTACCTTATAACATTTTCACAGTGTTAAAGACTCTCTTCTGCCTCATACAACAGCACTGGGTATCTGATCAGCCAGTTGAATCCCATGCCCTCTAAAGGTATTTTCAAGTGCTGACTGCGCTACCTTTTAGTGATTTTAATAAAGAAACCCCTTACTCTACACCAATCAAATAAGTAAATTAAATTAACATATAATTAAAAAAAATGTGTGACAACACTTATGTATCTACCACTAAGTTAGACACCTTAATACATAAATTAAATAGATTATAATCCAATTATAAACATAAATAAATACATCAATTTACATCCAGTAGTGCTCGTGCCTATGTCCTTACATGGACCATCCACTATAATTGTGCTGTACCTGTGCCCTTGAATTTTTCATGCGATATTTATGTGACTGAAATCCAGTGACAACCCCACCACCGCATTAGTTGGCCACTCACCAGATATTAGTATATGAAAGCCTTTGGTTCATTTATGGGATAACCATTCCATTTGTTGTAAATCTCAAGCTCACCCCAATGTAATAAAGCCAATAGATCCGTTTTCATGGAAAAAAATCAGAACCCATCATAGCGCAATATGGTTGTTGTTGTTTATTAATCCATAAAAAAGTAATAAAAACTCACATGGTTTGGGTGTCTGTATGCCGACACCAAGTTTTTCCAGCAGTTAGAGATAGATAAGGGATAATCTCGCCGTATAGTTTCTCCGCCCTTATCCCTTATCAATCTCTAAATGCTGGAAAAGCTTGGTGTCGGCACACAGACACCCAAACCATGTGAGTTTTTATTACTTTTTTATGGATTAATAAACAACAACTGATTGGTGTAGAGTAAGGGGCTTCTTTATTAAAATCGCTAAAAGGTAGCGCAGTCAGCACTTGACACATATTTGCACATTTTTCTCACTGGTTGGAGAAATGACTGCAGCAACCGGTTTTTAAAATCAGGTGGGTTCTATATATATAGGTTTGCGCCGGTGTTACACACACATTATAATTTTTTCCTCTAAAGGTATTGCTGCTGGGGAGGGCAAAAGTTAAAGTGATGCTAAACAATATCCTTGTTCTCAAAAAAATAATACATTCACATCCACTGCTTAATGGCCCTGTAATCTATCTTTCATGAAATTGTTTCTTACCACGTTTTTCTGCCTCCTTGTAACATCCTTTGTGAGCTCCCAAACCTCTTCCTTACCCTCTTGTTGTTTGGAATGAGCAGTGAATGTTAGTTGCAGTTACATGCACTGCCCTTGGCACACCACCAACCTCAATGTCCATCTCAGGAGTGAGCAAGAGGGTGGCTACATTCCTACATACAGTGGGACCATAGAGAATGGATGTAGCACTAGTCACCCTCTAACAAGAAGTGGGATCACAGCAAGAAAAAAAAAAATTGTATATTCAAAGGGGGGGGGTTAAGGAACTTTTATGAGTTAAAGTGTTACTAAACCCAGGACCCTGCATTCACTATATCTGGTCTCCCACAGTACACAGAACATGGAAATGCAATAGTTTTGGTAAATATAAACTGCTAAATACCTTTTCTCATCAGCAGTTAGAGCAGTCTTGTGACTTCTATCAGTGTCTGGTTTAAGCTTGTAGGAAGGAGTTTTCATTCTCTCCTGATTGTCCTATGAGGCTGCAGGGCCCCTGACCCTCTGTCTGGACAGTGCTGATTGGCCCTGTGCTGATTACATGCAAGAAAAAAAAACTCTCTAGCAATACACACCAAACTGAGCATGTGCAGCTTGCCCCCAAGGCTCTGTTCTATCAGGAGATGGTTTGGGGATTGTAGAAGAAGGGGAAGATTAGAGAAGACAGGATCAAACAGCCTTTTTACACAATGCAGAAAATGCATCCCTTAGGTTCCACAGTCGGTATAACAAACATGCTTTACTGCATCTAAAGACTGATTTTACTGTTGTGGGTTTAGTAACACTTTAATAATATGTGCTTGAATAGAATGATAAAAAAATAGAGTTCAGTGTCACTTTAAGAGAACCTGCTTACTTTAAGAATAGCTGCATTTTTTCCTGGAAAGCATTAGAAGTTCACTGTTTAGTTTGTTGCTTTACATTGGTCTTTAATAAAGACACAGATAATAAAATGAAAACATAACACTCATCCTTTCTTTTGGGAAAATGCTCAAATTATATGGACGCAAAAATGGCAAGATAATATCAATTATGCCGCTCCGCTGCCATTTCGCTAATTTTCATGCAAGATGAAATGCATTCATGTGCATCTACATGAGTCACGCAAGCTGCCTGGAGCTTGGATCTATACGCAGCATCATTTGTATATATCATATGTATAATAATACTATACATAATCAAATTATTTCTCATCTCCAATTTACTGAAGCATGCAGCAGGGGTACCACAATGAGCTAGGAGGTCACAAAAGCATCACCAAGATAGTAACCTTTACTCACTGTGTCAGCTGCATCATTAAGAAAGCCTTTGTTTTATCTAAATTTAACTCGACACTGAGCCCTAACTAAAACATGCTGTGGCATTTATCAGGCCAGCTAATGTTTACTAGAAATTGGGGACTCATAATTATATCTGTCTTCTGACTTCAAACTGACTTTGCAGTGGGATGACAGTTATAAAAAAGCATTTTCATTTTAATCAATGTATAGAAATATGTCCTGAAATATTTCTTGTCTAATGTAGAGCATGTAAGAAATAAGTAAAAAAATACAGTACCATAGAGACAGCAGGGGTGTTCAATGACTTTACCTTGTTTAACCTGTCTGCTTAGTTTTGTTTTCAGGTTGTAGAGAAAAAAAGAATGTGCTCATTTATTTATTTTTACTTGCTTTTTTTCCGTTTTAGGCCTCATGCACACAGGCAAAAAAATACTGCTTAATGAAGCATTTTCTTTTTTTTTTATGCCTCTGAACTCAGATCTATATTAGCCAATTTGCCCATGCACATTCTGGCATTTAGATTCATATTTCAGAGCAGGGTTTAAGGGCATAAACAAATACCCCATACCTGCATTCAGAGAGAAGTGCACTGGCGTCATTTACACATTTACAGTGCATCCAGAAAGTATTCACAGCACTTCACCTTTTCCACATTTTGCTATGTTACATCCTTACTCTTAAATGGATTAAATTCATTATTTTTCTTAAAATTCTACAAACAATACCCCATAATGACAATGTGAAGAAATTTGTTTGAAATCTTTAAATTTATTAAAAATAAAAAATTAAAAAAATCACATGTACATAAGTATTCACAGCCTTTGCCATGACACTCAAAATTGAGCTCAGGTGCATCCTGTTTACACTGATCATGCTTGAGATGTTTCTACAACTTGATTGGAGTCCACCTGTGGTAAATTCAGTTGACTGGACATGATTTGGAAAGGCACACACTTGTCTATATAAGGTCCCATAGTTAACAGTGCATGTCAGTGCAAAAACCAAGCCATGAAGTCCAAAGAATTGTCTGTAGACTTCCGAGAGGAGGATTGTATCGAGGCACAGATCTGGGGAAGGGTACAGAAAAATGCCTGCAGCATTAGAGGTCCCAATGAGCACAATGGCCTCCATCATCCGTAAATGGAAGAAGTTTGGACCCAAACTGAGCCATCCGGGGAGAAGGGCCTTAGTCAGGGAGGTGACCAAGAAACCAACAGTCACTCTGACAGAGTGATCGTTGATTGAAGCGCATTATTTGTGTTATTACATTGTTATATAAAATGAAATAGTTAAACTCACCATAATGCAGAATCAGTGGGAGCCCTGAGTGTGTCACTTGCCACCGTCACCTGCCACCAGATGCGGATTGTCACTTGTCACGTCACCTGCCACAAGTTGCGGATTGTCACTTGTCATATTGCCTGTCACCAGATGCAGATTGTCACTTGCCACATAACCTGCCACAAGTTGCTTGTCACTTGCCACGTCGCCTGCCACACATTGCATAACTGCAGGGATGCAGGGCGGGCGCCGGGCGGTGAGAGATGATGTAATCTCTCTGCTTCCCCATCCGCCAGCCCGCTGATTGGACAGCGGCCCACTCACCTGCTGACTGGCCCATCCGCTCACTCACCGAGCCACCCGCCCATTCATTCACCCGCCCGCCGTGCCACCCGCTCACTCAACCACCCGTCGAGCTGCCCACCCGCCGAGCCGTCCGCTCACTCACCATCTGACTGGTCGCCACTCACCCGCAACTTGCAATTGCCCCCCCTGGATCTGCCCCTGAGTGGTGGGTTATCTCTTCATCAGCATCAAAAAGAGAGAGCTGATATCTGTGAGTAATCCATGATTGATCAAAAGACAGGCCATGGATGCTTCCGTGCTGCCCCGATCTACTGTCACAAGGTCCTATATTCCACCCCAATTTACAGTCTCTAAATTTGATGGTATGGCTATTGAAGCCAGGGTGTTAAAGGATCGTGGCATCTCGGGACCGTTGGTGTCTACCCTAGTGAATGCCAGAAAAACGGTCACTAGGAAGATCTATTAAAAGGTCTGAAAGTCTTATATTGCTTGGTGTGAAGCCAGAAAATTGCATCCTCGCAAATACGTGATTGGGAGAATTCTCTCTCTTCTACAGTTGGCTGTGGAAATCAAAATGGCTTTGAATACAAACAAGGGTCAGATTTCAACCTTGTCAGTATTCTTCCAAAGGCCTCCCATTCATTGATCCAAACCCTTATGCAGGGGATAACTCGTTTGCACCCCCCCATTAGGTCACTTATGTGTCCTTGGGACTTAAATTTGGTGCTGTCTGTTTTACAGAAACAACCATTTGAGCCTATGAACAAAATTCCATTAGTCTTGCTGTCACGCAAGCTAGCCTTCCTGATGGCCATCACCTTGGCTAGAAGGGTATTGGAGTTGGCGGCCCTTTCATGCAGGCAACCATACTTGATCCTTACGGCCCGATCCATCCTTTTTTCCAAAGGTGGTGTCGGCCTTTCATTTGAATCAGGACTTTGTTTTTCCTTCATTTTTCTCTCAGCCTCATTCGTCAGAAGAGAGACGACTGCACTCCTCTTGAATGTAGTGCGAGCAGTCAGAGTTTATTTGTCTAGATCTGCGGAGATCCGAGGATTAGGCTTCTTTTTGGTTTCACCAGAAGGACCCAAGAGGAGTCAGGCAGCTTCCAAAGCTTCAATTGCCAATTGGTTCTGCCAGTTGGTCAGTCAGGCCTATGATCTGAAACATAGGGCTCCTCTCTTCAGGGTGAGATCTCATTCTACCAGGAGTATAGGAACCTCCTGGGCTTTTCACCATCACGTATCTGTGGCTCAGATTTGTAAGGCTGCTACCTGGTCTTCAGTGCACACGTTGACAAAATTTTATCAGGTGGATGTTCGAGCAGCCGAGGATTCGGCTTTCAGCCACAGTGTACTGCGGGTTGCCGTATAGGTCTGATGGCTATTGTTTGGCAGGGTGTCTCCCTCCCCTTAAGGCTATTGCTCTGGGATGTCCCAGTAGGTAATGAATATTATCGTAACTCTGTGTCCCGTGATGTATGATAAAGAAAATATTTTTTTCTATCTTCTTTAAACCTGGTTTTTCATACTTACATATTGAGAAAAAATAGGATTTTTTCGTCATATTTACCTGTAAGATCCTTTTCTTTGAGTACATCACAGGACACAGAGTTAGGCTAATATTCATTACCTACTGGGTTATACTTCATCTCCAGGTGAATGGACACTGGTAGACCAATGGTCTTTAGACAGGAAGTGATCCCCTATATAACCCCTCCCATAAAGACAGTACTTCAGTTTTGTAGCAAGCACTTAATCCTCAAAAAAAGGGGAGGGACCTCTGTGTCCCATGATGTACTCAAAGAAATGGATTTTACAGGTAAGTATGATGAAAAAATCCTATTTTTTATTGTAATGTAGTCCTTAACCCTTTGACCTCTGGAAGATTTACCCTCCTTCATGACCAGGCCACTTTTTGCAATAAAGCACTGAATTACTTTAACTGACAATTGCAACGCTGTACCCAAACAAAATTTCTGTAATTTTTTTCCCCACAAATAGAGCTTTCTTTTGTGGTATTTGATTATCACAGCATTTTTTTTTTGTGTGCCCTAAACAAAAATAAATGACGATCTTGAAAAAAAAAATACTTTCTGCTATAAAACATATCCAGTAAAAAAATTAAAAAAATCAAATTTCTTCATACATTTAGACCAATATGTATTCTGCTACATGTCTTTGGTAAAAAAATTCCAATAAGTGTGTATTGATTGGTTTACGAGAACGTTATAGTGCCTAAAAACTATGAGATATATTCTGGAATATTCATTTAAACCATTCTCATGGCCAAAGTATATGGAATATATAGCGAATAAAAAAGCCCCCAGTTTACATTGTTTTGTATAATTCCTCCAATCAGCAGCACTTTTCTATTATATAACAAAATGCATCTGCTTCACTTCCTGAAGACTCGTAATGATGTGAAATGCATAGAGGCTTAGAAACTGTCATTATTTCCGGGTCTGTGGAACGCACGCTGGCTTTGGTAGTGAGAGCGGTGGTGCGAGGTTCTGTTGCACAGTGAGCTGTTTGGGTCGATGCCTTTTCAGAGGCATTTTTAAAAGGCATTTTTACCATTTTGTAGAAATAAACTACTACACTATATATTACTTCCATATGTGGGGGCTTTTTTATTCTCTATATATTCCATACCCCTTGGCCATAAGAGTGGTTGAAAAACAGTAGAAGAAGACCAGGGGGTGGCTCTTGGATATCCCAGAGTTGGACTGAAAAGGGACACATTGGCCTTATGCTCTGGTGAGTGCAGTGGTTGTTGGCACATGGTGGAGCACAACTTTTGGGGTGTAGAAGAACACAATAGTCACCTACACACTTCATCTTCTCTTGCAAGACACAGAGATTGGCTAACACTGGCTGGTTTATGGACTTATTGTTTCACATCACATCAGCATTTCTATGATTAGGTTTTAACACAAAACAGGAAACAGTGCACAAAAAATAAGCCACGTCCATAAATCATTGAGCAAATAAACTAAGGTAGTACTGAGTATTACCCAGGAAGGCAGACTTTTTAGGCTAAGAAACAGTGGAGAGGATATAGAAGTATAAAATATATATATTTATTGAAAATTACAAATATCTAAAAAACAACACACAGTGACAATTGTAACATATATGCATTTATGATTATTGTGCAGTGAGCCCTTGTATGTCTACGCGTTTCGCCGTTAGGCTTCCTCAGGACACGGCCAAGGTTCACAGATGAGACAGAGAAGGAAATAAATCTCTCTATCTAGAATGAGATACAATGTCGTTAGACACACACAACTAACACATAAACAAACTGTTAATGATAAATATCATGCAATAAGCAACTGCGAGCATAGGGAAGAAACACCAAGCCGGAACCTTCAATTGAAATGCAAAATCATGCAAGTCACGGTAGGATGAGAAACTTCAATCAGAAGTTAGACAGCTGAAAATTAAAGCAAATACATCCAGCGTCAGCATCAGGACTATGTGTTTAAGCAGAGAGAAATTGATAGGTTTGTTAGGGAATGAGACTTACTATATTCAATATAGCCAGGTATCTCGGCAGGGGCATGTAAACAGTGTACCTAATTATGGGAGCAGCCATTAGAAGGAAGAGGACCAACCCCGGATGTACCAATTAGATCCTGAATTTAATGTTAGCATTGCTGAAGGCTCAATACAATCCCTATATCTGCATCTATAAGCATACAATAACAGATTCAGCTAAATATAGAAACAGTGATAGCATGTGATAGCAAGTTGGATAATGGGAATTGTAGGCCAGGGTACCATAGCTTTCTGCACATATGCAGAAGGTATACCGAAGAGGAAACATCCTCTCTGTGAGGGGAGCCGAGCGAGTACAGCGTCCAAGCGAGAAGACCTCGCTCATGCGCCAGCTCTCATAATGCATTATGGGTATTGTAGGAACGCGTGTCTCTGTCCATTACTAGACTCGAGGTCTATCCAGTATGCCAGTGTTAATGTGACGCCACTGTATAAAGAACGTATGATTCAACAGAACTCAGCGCAATCACTTTTATCTCCTGCTACAATTAGCAGAGGTCAGCAATTGCTAGACAGAGCAAGACAGAGAAAGATTTCTTTAAAGATACCGTGATAAGTCTGCTACCCCAAACATACATATCTGAGGAGCTGCATAGAAGGTAAATGAATAGCAGGGTGAGCGTAATCCCCCCAATACCGATAAAAACACTGTAAAGACTGATACGTTAGTGGTTAATACGAGGTTAATTATGTTTCTGAATCAAGCACTGGGTGTCTCTTCTAATCTCTTCTATCATTACATCTCCTACCTCTAATAGAGAACAGAGCACTCGACTACACATTATAGATGGCGCCAAAACCTTGATGGCATCCAGACCAATGAGTACTGCGTCAGCTGGAGCAATCCAGAAAGATACTAAAAAATGACACAGACCATTTTTTCCTGATTACCACCAAACAGGTAAGCATTAACTCTGACAACAGACTTGTAGATTTAGAGAGTTATTCCCGCGCTATCAGATATGGAAATGGCTAAGATTGGAAAAGCCGCATGCACCGGTAAGGTGAACACCAGGCCTTTTTGAGTAAATGGTAAAAGTGAGTGGTGCTGCGCTAATCCAAGAATAGGTGTAAGTAAATGTGTCAAAAATTCAGTGCAATTTCTTAAAAAATATATGTAAATATAACCACAATAATCAATAAATAAAGTGGCTGGAGCAAACGTGGCAAGCATATATTAAAAAGGATGGTAAATCTAAAAATTGTGAACGTAGTGGATATAGCTGCCTGTAACATTAGCTAGTAATAGAAACAATAAACATAAAAAATTCCAAGTAAAAACAACGTGCATCTATAAACCAACAAAGTGTGCAGTGCAAACACAAAAGTGCAATGTGCAACTTTACAAGGTGATGACTAGCTAATAATCATATAATACATATGTAAAACTGACATCAAAAAAGGAAAATGACAAAGAAAAAAACGCATGAAAAAAAATGCATATAAAAGTCCGTTTAAAAAAAAAAAAAAAAAAAAAAAAAAAAAAAAAAAAATTAGTGACAGCAACGTGCTAGCATGCACACGTTGCAATTAAAGTGCTGAGGTGAGCCACATCCAGTGTTTTCTTCGTGCAAAAAAAACCACTCAGGTAGGTAATGGCCCCTTACCTTAGGGTAATAGGGCAAAAGCATATATCAAGATGGTAATTAGGGCGTCCACCTATAGTCTCCAAAAGACACGTCCCTCACTGTCCTAGATCCAAGGATGGGGTCTCCTCAGGTAGAATGCGGGGGAGGATTGTAGGTATAGGGAGTAATCGGCAAAAGAAAAGCCAATAGTGTAATCCCGTTTAATGAGTAAATATCTCTTTATTAATAATAATAGGTACTCACATGAAGATAAAAGAACAGTGGTATCAATCCGACGAGCGGCGAGCTCGTATGCCTCTGTTAGTTACTAACAGAGGCATACGAGCTCGCCGCTCGTCGGATTGATACCACTGTTCTTTTATCTTCATGTGAGTACCTATTATTATTAATAAAGAGATATTTACTCATTAAACGGGATTACACTATTGGCTTTTCTTTTGCCGATTACTCCCTATACCTACAATCCTCCCCCGCATTCTACCTGAGGAGACCCCATCCTTGGATCTAGGACAGTGAGGGACGTGTCTTTTGGAGACTATAGGTGGACGCCCTAATTACCATCTTGATATATGCTTTTGCCCTATTACCCTAAGGTAAGGGGCCATTACCTACCTGAGTGGTTTTTTTTGCACGAAGAAAACACTGGATGTGGCTCACCTCAGCACTTTAATTGCAACGTGTGCATGCTAGCACGTTGCTGTCACTAATTTTTTTTTTTTTTTTTTTTTTTTTTTTTTTTTTAAACGGACTTTTATATGCATTTTTTTTCATGCGTTTTTTTCTTTGTCATTTTCCTTTTTTGATGTCAGTTTTACATATGTATTATATGATTATTAGCTAGTCATCACCTTGTAAAGTTGCACATTGCACTTTTGTGTTTGCACTGCACACTTTGTTGGTTTATAGATGCACGTTGTTTTTACTTGGAATTTTTTATGTTTATTGTTTCTATTACTAGCTAATGTTACAGGCAGCTATATCCACTACGTTCACAATTTTTAGATTTACCATCCTTTTTAATATATGCTTGCCACGTTTGCTCCAGCCACTTTATTTATTGATTATTGTGGTTATATTTACATATATTTTTTAAGAAATTGCACTGAATTTTTGACACATTTACTTACACCTATTCTTGGATTAGCGCAGCACCACTCACTTTTACCATTAACTCTGACAACAGACCATCCTCTGACCCCATAACGACCACACCTTCAGTAGTCGAACAGAACTTTCCTACCAGGAAAGATAAATTAGAAGTGATCAATTTATCATCATATCTCCTAAATACTGCTGAACGGGAACTCTTGCAGCTCTGCCTCAGTTTCTGTCCCAATTCACTACCAAATATGTTTGATATAATTAAAGACCTTTATTTGTTTGCAAGAAAGTTGACTTTAAAATTTATATATGATAGTGACAGACGGGGTAAACAAGCGCAAATCGCCCAGCAAGAAATCTGGAAAGATTTCTCAGTGGCTGAATTTAGAGCCCTAAAAAAATTTGGTCTCACTCCTAGAGGAAAGTGAATCTGTTCCAACTACCCAAGATACTCCTGAATCGGATGTAATTCGTGGCCAACGAAAACAAACGACTCTATTTTTAAAAGACATCAAGTCATTAGGAGAGGCAATAAAGAAGAAATCCACCAGCTTCCCGTCTTTACACATTAACTCGAATGTATGGACGTTTTTGGTCCAAACCATTAAAGACATGCCGTTAAGAAAGGTATCAAACCCCAATCTAAATGAGGCTCATCAAGCAGCATTAATTAACTTAAGCAACAACCCTGATGTGGTGATCAAGCTGTCAGACAAGGGCGGTAATGTGGTTCTGATGGATACATTATCATACAGAAACATGTGTTGGGACAATTTAAAAAACAGACTCTGGTACAAACCAATTACTGCTAGTATCCTAACCAAATTTGACCAACAATATGTTGAACTTTTGCAATCCGCCCTTGCCAACGGCTTGATCACGCAAGAGATTTATAAAGGTATTCAAGTTGCTCATCCAAGAGTACCCACTTTTTACTCTCTGCCCAAAATCCACAAACACCCAACAAAACCACCTGGATGTCCAATCGTCTCAAGTATAGGCTCAAAAACGGAAAGAGCTAGCATTTTTGTAGATCAGTACTTATGGCCTCATGTCACCACTTTACCCTCCTACATAAAAGATACCCAAGATTTGTTAAAAAACCTGGAGGGTTTAACTGTTCCCTGTGGTTGCCTTTTGGTAACTATTGATGTGGAAACCTTGTATTCATCTATCCCAAATGAATTAGGTCTAAACACAATTGCCAGATTTTTGAATGAAAGAGGACCCACGTTTTTGGACCTCAATGACTTTGTTTTGCAACTTCTGTCACACATTCTTTCAAAAAATGTATTTTCTTTCGATGGCTCCCACTTCCTCCAGGTACAGGGGGTTGCTATGGGCACATGATGTGCACCCTCATATGCGAACCTGTACCTGGGGGGTGGGAGCGAGACCTATTTGCCAATGAGAGACACTCAAATCTCTTTTCCTATGTGCTACGGTGATTCCGCTACATAGATGACATTTTGTTACTATGGGCGGGACCACCAACAGCACTAGAGGAATTTATGATCGTTCTCAGTCAGAATGACTACAACCTGAAATTTACCATGCAGTTTATCCCTACCACAATTACATATCTAGATATTACTATCAAAATTAATCAGGAGGGCCAAAGTAATACCTCACTGTTTCGAAAACCCACAGCGGGCAACACAATACTACACGCGCAGAGTGCGCACCCACGCCCTCTAGTCCAGAGTATTCCGTTTAGTCAGTATATTCACCTAAAACATAACTGCTCAATGGATGCTGACTTTAAATATGAAGCAGACCTTCTTTATCAGCGTCTCTTAGTGAGAGGTTATACCAAAACCACCCTCAAAAAAGCCTTTAAAAAAGCTTTAACCAAACCAAGAAACACCCTGCTTTTTCCAGAACCGAAATAAGCTAATTCAGAGGTAGATAGGTTCATCACAACCTATTCTGACCAACATCAAACTATACGCTCTACTATTCAAAAACATTGGCACATTCTAACTACTGATCCCACCATCAGTAAATACATAGGATCCCACCCCGAGATTACTTTTTGGTGCGCTAGATCTATAAAAGACCGTTTAGTACGAAGTCACTACTGTAAAACCACTAAGGCAACGGAATTCCTTGCAGGTCTCTTTAAATGTGGCAAATGCAATTTTTGCGATTGGCTACTGACAGGGCCCTCTCCCAAATGGTCATACACATGTCCTACGGCACCACATCACATGTCAAACCTAAGGAGTTATCTATATCATCTTTTGTCTACGTTGAGCCTTTTATGTGGGCAAAACTATCAGGCCCTTCTGGAGAAGAATCAAAGATCACGTATACTATTCTATAAATGGTCTTTTAAACACCACAATGGGTTATCACAGCCTTCAAGCATATGTATGACCCTGTGATGTTTAAATTCGCAGCTCTCGACATTGTCCATGCCGACCCCCGTGGGGGTGATTTTGATAAAAAAGTACTCCAGCATGAAATGCAATGGATACATAAGTTACGAGCCATGGTATATCCAGGCATGAATGATATGATCAGTTTCAAACCCTTTCTCTAAGACGGTTATCCTGCGGTGTACCATGCGAGCTGCTTTACTTGCAGCTTTTTTATATCCCTCCTCAGTCGTTTCCCTTGTCCCCCTTTTCCCCTTTCTGTTCCTTTAGATGAGGCTACAAATGTAAACATACCTAGTATGTATTTGGATTATATGTAAGATTTGATATTTGATCTGAATGGAGATATTGATACATATACCTAGATAATATCTTGTATGCATAATAAGTATCAATCATAAATTGAATGTGACTTAGAGAAATCTAGCAGGATTTATAGACTGATCTAATATATGTATGTATCATATTGCTCATATATTCTTATATGCATCTTTGTTCTGTTTTTATGATGCATCATGCGCTATCCACCTGTGAGCGATATTGATGGAATATCGGAAGCTGAATGCCTGCTATTCATTTACCTTCTATGCAGCGCCTCAGATATGTATATTTGGGGTAGCAGACTTATCATGGTATCTTTAAAGAAATCTTTCTCTGTCTAGCAATTGCTGACCTCTGCTAATTGTAGCAGGAGATAAAAGTGATTGTGCTGAGTTCTGTTGAATCATACGTTCTTTATACAGCGGCGTCACGTTAACACTGGCATTCTGTCTGCTACTGGATAGACCTCGAGTCTAGTAATGGACAGAGACACGAGTTCCCACAATGCCCATAATGCATTATGAGAGCCGGCGCATGCGCAAGATCTTCTCGCTTGGACGCTGTACTCGCTCGGCTCCCCTCACAGAGAGGATGTTTCCTCTTTGGTATACCTTCTGCATATGCGCAGAAAGCTATGGTACCCTGGCCTACAATTCCCATAATTCAACTTGCTATCACATGATGTTGTGTCCTACGATCAGCTGTGACTGATCAAGGTATAAATATCTGTCAGCTCTTGCTCGTCTTGTGTGCAATGTAATACTGTCTCCCAGTGCACGCTGGATGATTTGTGTCCTCAATGTAAGTACTAAGCTACATGCTTTCCTTTGGCCTTTACTGCACTAAACCTCCTATAGGCGCTTACCATTACTGCATTAAAATTTCTACATGCTATCACTGTTTCTATATTTAGCTGAATCTGTTATTGCATGCTTATAGATGCAGCGATGGGATTGTATTGAGCCTTCAGCAATGCTAACATTAAATTCAGGATCTAATTAGTACATCCGGTGTTGGTCCTCTTCCCTCTAATGGCTACTCCCATAATTAGGTACACTGTTTACATGCCCCTGCCGAGATACCTGGCTATATTGACTATAGTAAGTCTCATTCCCTAACAAACCTATAATTTTCTCTCTGCTTAAACACATAGTCCTGATGCTGACGCTGGATGTATTTGCTTTATTTTTCAGCTGTCTAACTTCTGATTGAAGTTTCTCATCCTACTTGTGACTTTTGAATTTCAATTGAAGGTACCGGCTTGGTGTTTCTTCCCTATGCTCGCAGTTGCTTATCGCATGATTTTTATCATTAACAGTTTGTTTATGTGTTAGTTGTGTGTGTCTAACGACATTATATCTCATTCTAGATAGAGAGATTTATTTCCTTCTCTGTCTCATCTGTGAACCTTGGCCTTTTCCTGAGAAAGCCTAACGGCGAAACGCGTAGACATACAAGGGCTCACTGCACAATAATCATAGATGCATATATGTTACAATTGTCATTGTGTGTTGTTTTTTAGATATTTGTAATTTTCAATAAATATATATTTTTAATACTGCTATATCCTCTCCACTCTTTCTTAGCCTAAAAAGTCCGCCTTCCTGGGTAATACTCAGTACTACCTAGGTTTTAACACGTTTTTGCACAGTAATGATTTTACATTTAAGAATTTTTTTTATTTGTATAATCTATTCATATGGAGGAGATTGTGATTTTTTACAGATTGATGAATATGGGGTGAGCACCCTTTTTGAATTTAGTATGACAGTTTATAAGTGTTGCAGTTACACTTAAAGGGGCAGCTGCTATATATACATACACAAGTATTTACTATTTGGCGCCAGCCTTTTCTCTCCTTTTTTACTGGAATATTTATTTATTTTATGCTAGTAATGGCGGCGATCAGCAACTTATAGTGGGACTGCAATATTGCAGCAGACAATCGTACACTGACACTTTTGTCACTTTGCGGGAGCCAGTGACACTAATACAGTGATCAGTGCTAAAAAATATGCACTGCCACTGTACTAATGACACTGGCTGGGAAGGGGTTAAACATCCAGGGCAATAAAAGGGTTAAATGTGTGCCTGGCCAGTGTTTGTGTTTACTATGTGTGCTGCTTTTACTAGGGGAAGAGATGGATTCTGGTCCCTCCTTTTCAGGAACACAGAATACATTCCTTCCCCCATGTCAGAACGACGATCTGCCTTACTTACAGACAGATCCCTGTTCTGTTTTGTTTACTGATGACCGGCAGGTGCCGAAGGATATCGTGTGCCCGGCACCCGCAGTCCTGCTTCTGCTGTGAATATTCACTGTGCCCCCTGCAGGTGGAAGTGCTGGATCACGTATTAATCCGGTGCACAGCTGCCGCCCTGTAGCAGTAAAACTGCTATAGGGCAGTCAGCAAGTGATTCATTCCTAATAATAATAATAAATAAATAAGAAATCTCTATCCTCATTTAGGAGGAAGTAATGGATAATCTCTTCAGTGGGGATACAAACTGAAGCAAAACACATTTATTTCAGTAAAATGGGGAAAAGTTAGAACCTCAGTCAGGTTATTACTGTCTGTGACTTTCTGTCATTCCTTTTTCAATAAAGCTGTGCCAGCTGACATTGTTATTTTTTAATAGGAATTTAATTTACGCTTCAAACGGCAGGTGCAAATGGTTGTACTGGTTCCGTCCACTCCCCAAAATCCACATTATTTTAGAAAATCTGCTGGGTCTCATTTTCTTTAAACATCTTTATTTTTCAGCATGACACTTTACCGAAATTTTAAAGGCTTATATGCATGGTTATGTCATAAAAAGTGTTTGGGGACCTGGGTCCTGCCCCAGAGGACATGTATCAATGCAAAATTTTTTTTTAAAAATGGCCGTTTTATTCGGGAGCAGTGATTTTAATAATGCTTAAAGTGAAACAATAAAAGTGTAATATTCCTTTAAATTTCGTACCTGGGGGGTGTCTATAGTATGCCTGTAAAGGGGCGCATGTTTCCCGTGTTTAGAACAGTCTGACAGCAAAATAAGTTTTCAAAGGAAAAAAGTCATTTAAAACTACTCGCGGCTATAATGAATTGTCGGTCCGACAATACACATAAAAGTTCATTGATTAAAACGGCATGGGATTTCCCCACAGGGGAACCCCGACCCAAAATAAAAAAAATGTGTGAGGGTCCCCCTAAATTCCATACCAGGCCCTTCAGGTATGGTATGGATATTAAGGGGAACCCCGTGCTAAAATTAAAAAAAAAATGGCGTGGGGTCCCCCGAAAAATCCATACCAGACCCTTATCCCAGCACACAAACTGGCAGGCTGCAGGAAAAGAGGGGGGATGAGAGAGTGCCCCCCTGAACCGTACCAGGCCACATGCCCTAAACATTGGGAGGGTGCTTTGAGGTAGCCCCCCAATGCACCTTGTCCCCATGTTGATGGGGAGAAGGGCCTCATTCCCACAACCCCTGGCCGTGGTTGTGGGGGTCTGTGGGCAGGGGGCTTATCGGAATCTGGGGACCCCCAGATCCCGCCCCCCCTGTGTGAACTGGTAATGGGGTACAAATGTACCCCTACCATTTCACAAAAAAGGTATGAAATTTAAAGGAATATTACATTTTTATTATTTCACTTTAAGCATTATTAAAATTACTGCTCCCGAAAAAATGGCCGTTTTTAAAAATTCTTTTTGCATTGATACATGTCCCCTGGGGCAGGACCCAGGTCCCCAAACACTTTTTATGACAATAACTTGCATATAAGCCTTTAAAATGAGCACTTTTGATTATTTATGTTCGTGTCCCATAGACTTTAACGGTGTTCACTAGTCGAACAAATTTTTTGCCTGTTCGCAAGTTCTGCTGCGAAACGAACCGGGGGGGTGTTGGCCTCATCCCTACTGACTACTATACCATTTCTTTTAGCACTTGCTTTCTGTAATGGTAGAAGTGTTGGGAAATGCTGAAAAAGACTTGTGCTACTGAGGACAGAGGGGTTGATTTAAAAAGACTGGAGAGTGCAAAATCTGGTGCAGCTGTGCATGGTAGCCAATCAGCTTCAGATTTTGCACTCTCCAGTATTAGTAAATCAACCTCAGAGTTTTTAGCTGGAAAATTAATGTTAAAAGTTTATTTTGCACTGCTACCCCCTCTTACCTGACAACTTCTGCCCACAACTCTGGTTACCAGTAGTGTACTGACTATGTTTATAGCTCTTCTGCTACCTGTCCTTGATTTAGACATACTTTATGTTAAGGAATAAATAAGGGCAAAACCTTCTTTTTTTAGTTTTGGACAGAGTGGAAAAAGATTAGAACACCTGTCAGGTTTGTATTGCTGTCTGTGCCCATGTTAGGGAGACTCACCCTATTTGTGAAGTTTACAGCTATCATTGAAAGTGAAAGTAAAAAAAAAACCTAAACATTGAGTTGTCCCCAGAACAGTAATAGAGGGGAAATCGTCCAATGGGGACACTAGTTCTGGTGACCACCTGAGATTTCACACATTTTGGCAAAATTTCCTCTCACTTCCTGTTTTAGCTATAGGACAGGAAGTGAAGGACATCTCCCCAATGGGACACTGATGGCAAAAAACAGGGGTTATAACCCCTCCTTACTCTATAAAATAATTAAAAAGTTTTGCCTTCACTTTTATTTTAAGATTAGAACAAAATAGACATTTTTTAAATTGTATAATAATAGTAATATTAAAAATACAACACAACTTATATGTCACTTCTAGAAAACAATGCCATGAAAAGCCCAACATCGTTTTCACTCCCTCCCACCTAATAGTTAGTGCAACCCTACTGCCATAAGCTGCTCACTCTTGCCCAAATTCTCATTCAACAATTATGCCCTGTACACACGGTCGGATTTTCCAATGGAAAATGTGTGATAGGACCTTGTCGTCGGAAATTCCGACTCTGTGTAGGCTCCATCACACATTTTCCATAGGAATTTCCGACACACAAAATTTGAGAGCTTGCTATAAAATTTTCCGACAACAAAAGCCGTTGTTGGAAATTCTGATCATGTGTACACAAATCCGACGCACAAAGTGCCACGCATGCTCAGAATAAATTAAGAGACGAAAGCTATTGGCTACTGCCCCGTTTATAGTCCCGACGTACGTGTTTTACGTCACTGTGTTCAGAATCATCGGATTTTCCGACAACTTTGTGTGACCGTGTGTATGCAAGACAAGTTTGAGCCAACATCCATCGGAAAAAATCCTAGGATTTTGTTGTCGGAATGTCCGATCAATGTCCGACCGTGTGTACAGGGCATTACACATATCAGAGAGGGAGCAAGTAGAGACTCCGGGGAGCTGTTTATTCCACTCCACCAGGTGGCTAAAAAAAACAATTCACTTTTTAACTCACAGGCTCAGAGCCGTCAATTGGACCACCTGCTATTGATCCAGACCCACCCATTTTCCAATAGTCAACAGTATTCTTTTTTTACTAAAACTTACAGGTTAGCTTTTTTATTGTAAAAGTCAAGTCATTGTTGCCACATAAGGTCTTCCTTGCCCCGATAAAGCTAACTTGTTGGGCAGGGACAGTAAGGCTTTACTCAAGAAGCTTACAAGCTATCATAATTACCCAAATTATCTTGCACAATTAGTGATAATAGAAAAAAGCTGCTAGTATAAAGTGATGAACACCAAAAATAATAAAATCAAACTGCTGCGCTGTTCTGAATACTAAAAAGCAAGTGGAATCATTCATTTTTTATTGTTATATACACGTTAAGTTTTGCTTTTTAACATTGATGTTTTATTCAAATCATTTGATATATGTATGGATTTATTTAATTGAATTTATGTTTCCATTTGTTTTTTAGTAACTATTCTCAATAGCACAGCATTTTTATTTTATTTCAAGCTATCATGTGAACTATTGTGTGTCAAGTCTAGTCTGATGGCTGAAGGTGCCCCAAAATGTGAATGTATAACATCAGAGAGGGCCTTCACTGCAGCAGGGGGAGGGGGATTTCTGACTGAGAAGTTGCATTTTAAAACCTAGAAATGTGTGCAGTGTTTTTGGGTGCGATCATATTTATGAACTATTGGGTGTCATGAATAAAACAATAATTTAAATGATAAATACAATAAAAATCAGGGTATAATTTCAGATACAGCAGACAGAAATGTTGTACAGACCTAAAGTGGAATACTAGGCTAGATATAACTAAGTTTAAAACTGCTACCACCCCCCCTCTAAAACCTATACTATCTACCGTGTAGAGGGAAGATGCTGCAGAGGCTTGAGGCTGTGGGTGTGAAATGATTTAGAGTGTATTATTTCACAGAAAAAAGACACAAAATTTCTACAGGCTTGATGCACATTATGGTTCATAGGAATTACATGCCATGACATGCCATGAATTACAAAATTAGGCCATACTGTAAAAGCTCCAATAGTTCAGCCTGGACACCCATTAGTCAAATGTGTCCTCACTTTGAACAGATAAGGGGCATTTTTCATTTGCAGATGTAGAATCTGCTCACCCCCTACTAGCGGCACATGCAGAATATTTGCCTCTTCTTTTAGGCCCGCCTGACATTAGGAATACACGGTACTGTATTGTTAACTTTATTAGCAGCTATGGCAATAGAGGGATTGAGCAGGTGGTACTGTGGTACACTAAACTATACTGCACAAGTATGTGGCTCAAAGGGCAGCTTTACCAATGTCAGGAAAAAAAATATGTTACTGATCCCAACATAAAAGGACCCTAGCTAAATTAACTTCAAATAAAACTTCCTCAAAAAAATAAAATAAAATTACTAAACCCCAACTCAAAAAGACTAAACCTCAAACCATTTGATGTGTATTTTCTAACCTAATTGAAAGTGAAAAATAATGTGAGAACTTGAATAACTTAAAAAAATACACAAAAAAGTGTGTGTGTGCGTGTGTGTTTGTGTGGGGGTGGGAGGGGATCAAACTTTTGGGTTTATGCACAGTGAACACAGATGTAGGGTAAACAATATGTAGCCCTCCACACTGCAATTCCCAGAAATGAACTACAATACAGCACAGTAAACCCCGAAGGGGAGATTTGTACCGGTACACACTATGTAGTACAGCACACTGCAAGTTATGGTAGTGTATCACAATACAGCACATGGTATCATGGTATCTCCCTAACACACACTGACTGTGAATATGACTGATTGTAAATAAAAACACAGTTCAGCTGCAATGTATAAGATGGCAGCAACCATGTCTCCTTACAAAGACCACTTTGATCAGTTGAGTTCTAATCCAAGCTCTGAATTGTATAAGGATATTGCTGAAACATTAGAAAAATCCCATGATTGGCCCTTCTAAGTCACCTGACCACAATTCACAGACCAGAAAGAGTATTGTTGGCATGCTATGACAGGAAACAACCACATTAGTTTTCTTGATATGTAAACAAATTGGTTTCAGCCAAAGTAATGGTCAACCCGAACTTAAAGGTTATCCTTACTCTCTTTACCATATACAGTGTTACCCAGTGGCATGAGCTGCCCAGGTTTTTAAAGGCACTTCAGTGGGCAGAGCAGAGGAATCTAACGCTGGAAAGACCCCAGATTCTGAAGAAGGAATAATCCAAGCAACATCAGAGGGAACCAGGCATAAAGGCTGATGAGTCAACAGGTAATATTTTCTGGCGGCAGGAGGTCCCTCACCTGTTGGAAAGCCAGATAAATGTTATAGATCTGATTCCAGACATTATAGTTGGATTATATCATCTTAACTTTGTTGGCACCTTTTCATTTTGACAACTGAGAAAAGAGGCAAATAAGGTTAGGAGGCATTAGAAGCTTATGTCAAGGATTTTCAGGAATTGGCTAAAGGCTTTATTTTTTTCTCAGACTCAGAAAGGTCAAGGCTGTATGTGTAATTGTGGACTTGCAAGTATGTAATCAATATTAAACAGAACTCTTGGGTAGCCATGCTTTTGAACCCTCGTGTTTAATGCAAAACAAGAGATATTTTCAATATTTCAGAAAAAGAAAACATATTATCAAGTTATGTTCTGTACCCTGGTTTACTAAAGGCAAACAGACTGTGCACTCTGCAAGTGCAGCTGCTGCAGAGCTTAGTAAATGAGGTAAAGCATTACTTTGCAAAGAATATCCAGTCACATGCAAGGAAAATGAAAAAATTAAAACAGCATTTTTGCTTGCACATGATTGGAGGATGGAAGTCAGCAGATCTTTTGCTCATTTACTAAGCTCTGGAGCAAAGCAACTGCTCTTGCAGAGTGCAACTGCACTTTGCAAAGTGCACAGTCTATTTGCCTTTAGTAAAACAACCCCATAGTACAGTCCTCTCTTTACTCCCCAATGCATTGTTTGGTCTATTCTCTGCCATATTCACATTCACCAGAACAAGAAAAAACAGCAGTTCCAGTACCCGCAGCAATGAATGCTACAGCTCTCTGGAATTGTTTTTTTGCATCTGTGATGCCACACCATGGCATAGGCATTGAAACAAAACCAAATAACAAAACCAAATAATACTTTGGAAATCAACAGATAGAACATATATAGACTGCCCCTTCTTACCAATTTAATTTATGACTCTGTGGAATTGTATCAGTGACAGAATCTGGTTCTTCTTGTCATCCAGATGTTTACTTTCCTGGCCCTAATTACTATATGTTGTCCAAAAAAATGCCATTGTTGTCTCATTGATGCTCATATACTGTATGCACAAAATCATCCACACCAGTCTTTAGATAGAATAACTAAGTTGATCAATCATGGATTACTGACAAATATCAGCCCTCTCTTTTTGATGCTAATGAAGACAATCCCCCCCCGTTTTGCGGGTGAGCGGTGGACAGTCAGCAGGTGAGTGAGTGGATGGCTCGGCGGGTGGGCAGCTCAGCGGGTGAGTGAACGGGTGGACAGCTCGGTGGGTGAGCGAGCGGGCCAGTTGGCAGGTGAGCGGGCGGCTGGCCAATCAACACGCCGGCAGACAGGGGAGCAGAGAGATAACATCATCTCTCACCACCCAGGTACCTGCCCTGCATCCCTGAAGTTCTGCCCTCACTATGCAGGCAGCTACGGGCAGCAGAGAGATTACATCATCTCTCTGCTGCCTGACTTCACTCTCGGACACAGGACGTGAAAATCCCTATCTTAGCAGGAAAGTGACAATTGTAGCATGCAAGTAACAATCCACAATGCGTGGCAGGTGACGTGGCAAGTGACAATCCGCAAAGTGTGTCAGGCAACGTGGCAAGTGACAATCTGCAACATGTGGTAGGTGACATGGCAAGTGACAATCTGCAACGTGTGGCAGGTGATCTGGCAAGTGACAATCCGCAACATGTGGCAGGCGACGTGGCAAGTGACAATCTGTAACTTGTGGCAGGTGACATAGCAAGTGACAATCCAAAACTTGTGGCAGGTGACGTGACAAGTGACAATCCGCATCTGGTGGCAGGCGACGGATAAAAGGCAGAGGAGGCAGCTCATTGACGAGGTCTTAGCTGAAATTCCCTCAATAAACAGAGCCCCACTATAGATCTCAAATCCTAAATTATTAAACTGCGGCTTGTGGTAATAAATCAGGGAAACTACTGGCCCACTAATAAAAGTGCACCAATCCAAAACTCATATTACTTTCCTCTATCACCCTACCTCTAAACAAAAACTAACCGACCCACAAGCTATCGCAAACGCATTCAGTGTATTCTACAACAATCTTTATAACCTGAAAGATGACAAGTCTAAAGCCCAACCAGACGATTCTTTTATTCAAGCATTTCTAGATTCTGTTCAAGCTAACCGATGCCCATCTGACTACCCTCAATGCCCCATTCACATCATTATAAATAGGAAAAGCCATTAATTCCTTACCTAATAACAAAGCTCCTGGACTAGATGGTTTCATAGGGGGATATTACAAACAGTTCAAAAATCTGCTTACTGAGCACATCACTCCTATGTTCAACGAAGCTGCCTCCTCTGCCTCGTTCCCTCAGGAAATGTTGAAAGCATTAGTCATCACCTTGCCGAAGCCAGGGAAAGAGCCTACTACCCCCCAAAACTTTTGCCCAATCTCTCCCCTTAACCACGACACTAAATTGTATGCTAAGGTGATAGCCAACAAATTATTTGATCTTCTCCCGAACCTGATTCACCCTGATCAATCAGGATTTACAAAAGGTTTTCAAACCTCTGACGCCACCCGGAGAATGAGAAACGTTATCCATCATGCTGGATCCCATGGAGTGCCTTCTCTGCCCCTATCTTTGGATGTGGAGAAGGCATTTGATAGGGTCCACTGGAGTTACTTAAACCAGGCATTGAAGAAATTTTGGTTTTCATGGCCAAATTCTATTGGCAATTTTAGCACTATACTTTTGCCTTTCAGCTCAAGTTTATTGCTCCTCTATGTTTTCCACAACATTTAGCATAACAAATGGAATGAGATAAGGGTGCCCCCTCTTACCCCTGATATTTAACTTAATGATGGAACCGTTATCGGAAAAAGTTTGATCTATGCAGGAAATGAAAGGTCTAGTAATTGGATCACAAGAACATAAGATAAATTTATTTGCTGATGATGTAATTCTCATTTTATCCAGTCCCAGTTCTTCCCTGGCTTCGGTAACGAATACCCTTGAAACATTTAGCCGAATATCCGTATTATAAAGTGAATGCCACTAAGTCATTCATACTCCCCATATGAATATCATCGGAACAGCAGTCCTCTCTAAGTAAGCAACATCCATACATATGGGCCGAAACATTCAATATCTTATTTAGGAATCAATTTAACCCAACAAGTTTCCTCCTTATTTTGAGCTAATTATATCCCATCCCTTAACAACCTCCCTAAGGATCATAAATATCTCCAAATCCCACCTTGTGTGGTCAGGCAGGCTGGCTGCTTTCAAGATGCTTAAATTACCACAGCTCCTAAATACTTTTAGATCCCTCCCCATTCCTGTACCTGTATCCTACTTTGCATCTTTACAAAGCATACTAGGTAAATTTGTATGGAATAAATCCAAAGTCAGAAGCACCAGGGCCAATCTAATAAAACACAGATAAGTAGGGGGAGCAGAATATATTACCTTAAAAGATTATTATTATGCCTCCATCCTATCACAACTCAAACTTTGGGTCACAAGCAATGCAGTCCGTCCTTGGAAAGATATGGAATGGAACCAAATCCCAGGTCATGACCTATAGGTCTAGCTACTAAGTAACCCCCACCTTAAAACCAGCAACTTGCAATTTTCCCCTACTATCTATGCCTCTTAGGCAGCATTTAATTACTGCATTACTAAGGCCTACAAAGGTGACAAACCCTAGCAAATTCCAGTACCCATATCTGTAATACCTCGATTAATCCCAGATTTTTTTAGTGAAAACTGGCAAAATCAGGGTATCACTTACCTCTCAGATTTATACTTTAAGTATTTACTTAAATCATTTGCTGTGCTAAGAAAGGAATTCTCCATCCCTCCCACAGACTATTTTAAGTATATCCAAATAACACACTGTCTTCTACGTAACCCACGTCTACAAATTTATGTTCATGAAAAAATATGGAAATACCTTTCCAGCACCTCCATGCACACTAAAGGTTTATCACTATTTTACAACCTTCTAGATGCCAAAACACCTTCACCAAACTACCTCAAATGCTAAAATGGGAAAGAGAAATTGGTAAATCTTTCAGCCCTTCCCAATGGTCCATAGCACTGGTATCTGACTGCAAAGCAACCCACGCTTCCAACCTTTTGGAACTGATATTTAAAGTAAACCTCAGATGGTACATCACCCCAAACCAACTGCACACCTATGACCCATCTGTAGCACCTACCTGTTGGAGGAACTATGGGGAGATAGGCAATCTCCTGCACATTCTATTGGGGTGTAACAAAGTACCGGCATTCTGGGTAGATGTTTTCGCACTCATTGGTACAGTTATCAAAACCCCAATAACTCCATCACCACAACTTGCCTTATTAAACATAGGAATTGAACAATTACCCCTCCAGCTTCGATGTGTGACCACACACATCCCCTTAGCTGCAAGACTCACCATTACCAGACACTGGAAAACTGCGGATCCATTACTACTAGATGATTTGATATCTTCAGTTCACACGCATGGTTCTTATGAATGCATGTTTGCATCTTCAGAAAATAGACTACCTTCCATGGTTTGAATGTTTCAAAGTAACAACTGCTTTTAGTTCTCTTGTAATAATGTATAATGGTACTAAGCAATACCTAAGTTCTCTTATGTGAGCAATTTATGTTATGTTACTCATGTCAACTCTGCTTGTGTAATAATATGTACGTTCAATGGCAACCATAGCCACTCTACCTTACTTGCTACTTTACCTTTGTACTCTGATAAATTCAATAAAAACTTATTGAAATATAAAAGGGAGTACCTGGGTTTAGTATTCTACTCCAGAAGGGAGACCCTTTAATAGGGCTCACTAAGCCCCTATGCAACAATTCTACTAAGCTCTTTAGCTTGTCAACCAACACCTGGTGACTCACGTGACCTGGGTAAGGAGGAATGAACTGCTGAAAGCTAAAGGTTTTCAGAGCCTGCTCTGTGTCCCACAGCTGTCCCCTGGAAGCGCCGCATGTCAGCCACTCTCAGCTGAAATAAGATGGCTATGCACCTGCACACACGTGCGCAGTCCCGGTCCTGTGTTCGCGCGCGCAACGAATTTTCATTCATGCAACAAATTTTCATGTACAGACAATCGACAAAAGACAAGCCAGCAAAAGGCACAAGAAGGCTTACTCTTTCCACAGTCAGCCCAAAAACTCCCCCTGTGGTCGCCGCTACACGGCTGTCCAGCCTTAGCTAGATTGACAGATTGTTACACACATGGGGCACCCCAAAATGAATAAGGGGGATTTCACTTACCCGTACAGACGCAGGCCAACCTTAGAAACGAAGAACAAAATCTTCACCCATCAAGGCGGGTTCCTGCCACTTGAGGACCTTCAAGGACTGGGTACCCTTTTTATGTTTTAGTGTCCACTCCCTTGGACCTGTACAGCACTCTGTAGAAATGGCTTAGCTCTGTGGTGTCCAGGATTCCACTACACAGGGTCCAGCGCCCGGAGGTCGCATTACAGGCAAAACCTCACAGGACCCTTGCATTTTCTATGCGAGGGTCGGGTACTGTCTTAGCATATAAGCTTGTTTCAAATGGATGCAATCAGTCAATCCCTTGATTCATTTTAGAACCATGCTGGGACTTTAAGACCTGGAGCTCAAACAAATATGCCCATCCACCTTGCAGACACTGGTAAAAAACTGAAGTACTTCCTGTATGGGAGGGGCTATATTAGGGAACACTTTTTGTCTAAAGACCTTTAGTCTACCAGTGTCCATTCACCTGAAGATGAAGTATAACCCAGTAGGTAATGAATATTAGCCTAATGGGGCGTACACACAGTCGAACTTTTCAACCGGTCTGGTCTGACGGACGCCGACGGACCAAATCCAGTGGACAATCCGGTCGTGTGTGGGCTTCACCGGACCTTCAGCTGACTTTTCCAGTCGCAAATCTGACAGACTTTAGATTTGGAACAGGCTTCAAATCTTTACGTCGTAACTCCGCCAGACCCAGAAATCCGCTCGTCTGTATGCTAATCCGACGGACAAAAACCGACGCTAGGGCAGCTATTGGCTACTGGCTATCAACTTCCTTATTTTAGTCCGGTGTACGTCATCATGTACGAATCCGTAAGACTTTGGTGTGATCGTGTGTAGGCAAGTCCGTTCATTAGAAAGTCCGTCGGAAGTCTGCCGAAAGTCCACTGGAAAGTCTGTCTGACCAGTCCGGTCGAAAAGTCCGCCCGTGTGTACGTGGCATAACTCTGTGTCCTGTGATGTATGATAAAGAAAGGACAATTTACAAAGTTGCTGCTGATTGTAAGGAAAATAACTAGAAAGTTGTAAAACTTTGGTTCTTTCCTCAAGTAAACAGAAAGTTTGATAGGAAAAAGGGATGACTTTCAAGACTATTTATAAGTGCTTGGTCAGAAGTTATTTTGAGCTGATTTGTGTAAGAAAATCTGTAGGGAAATGTCAGGAAGCAAAGGTACACAAAAGTAATTTGTCACGAGATTGCTTCATTTGAGTTTCGCAGAAGACTTGCGTTTCCTGATAAATGGAAGACAGCATTTTTAATGTTATTTTATTGGAACATAGAAGAGGAACGAACAAGAAAACAGAGAGCATCAGAACTATAACAAAGCTAGAAAATTCTTCAGGGACCTCTAGGCTTGATTTTTTTTTTTTAACAAATATTCGCTGGGATGAACTGATATATTGTCAATTGTACATTAGTATATATTGTTTGTGATATATATGTGTTCATATAGTAGATGAAAGAGGATCTACAGTACATGGTAGAAATGAGGAGGACTATCATAAGGAATTATATGGCGCAAAGTTGCAGAATGAATAATAGATGAAAAGAATGCAACCTAATAGTAGGAAGACAGATGGAGGCATATTTTGAATACCAGCACACCTAATAAACAGGCTGTGCAAATTTCAGCAGTGAGCAAAGTGCAGTATCCATAGCAATTAATTAGAACTTGTGATAGGTCACATAAAGTTATTGCAGTTTGCACCATAGCTTCTTAGAATGCTTCCATTTATGGATAAAAATACTTTAATAAGACACTCATTTGACAGGAGAAACATACAGGCTTATTTAGTGAGGCAATATAATGTGTAGCAACTAATAACAACTATTCTATATCTTAGGAATAGAGAGGAACACTTTTTGTTATATGTTTTTTTTTAAATAAACATATCTGAAGTATTTTAATGTATTTTAAAGCGGGGGTCCACCTATCTATCGTTTTTTTTTTTTTTGAGTTCATTCACAAACTTTTCTTCTCAGCATTACATACTCACATATTGTGTGTAATATGTCCTCCTGTGTCAGATGTCGTCGGAAAGAATAACTTATATTATTCACTGCAGGCGGTTTCCATCTTCATTGTGGGCATTTGAAGCCCACAAGCATTTATTTCCTGGATGTGGTGATCGCTGTGCTCCCAGCATTCACTGCTCATTCCCATCCTGGTAAGCCTGAGACTAGCTCCCAGGAGTCTGGGAGAGGCTAGAAACACGCCTACTCCCACGGGAGGAGAACCAGGAAGTGCAAAGAAGAATAGAAAAATAAAAGGTAATTACGGCGATTTAAATTTTTTTAAACGGCATGTCAGCATCTAGGCAAGGAAGAGAATACATACAGATATTGTTCAAAATTTGGGTGGAACCCCGCTTTAATGTACATACAATACATAATAATATTTCCACATGAACACGCTAAGCATACATTTTCACCTTCCACAATTTATAGAAATCTATTGTGTGCATATGCTTTTGACATGCATGTTTTTTTCATAGTCTGTTAAATCCAAGAATTGTCTGTCAGTAATAAAGCAGAACTCCAGTTTTGCGTAACCTGCTATAATTTTTAAAATTGCTTTTTTAACTGTAATTCCTTAACGTCTTTAATTTTGGAAGGTAAAGAGATTTTTAATATGTCTATGCCTTTCAGTACCATTCATGTCATTGTGTACAATGGCCCAGAGTTGGTGCGCTTTCTGGCTTAGGGCATCATCCTTGATCATTCTCTAATTATGTCCAGTTTGACAGTTTACCCCTATGATCTTTGTGTAGATAAAATAAAAAAACCCAAGAGAAGGGTTAACGCTGCGCTAGAACAGTGTAAATTAATAAGTGAAATAGTAAAAGCTGCCAGCACTAAAAGTCCAATACTAAACTCCAAAACCCCCAAAAAAACAGAATAAGTGCAGCGCTAAGACAAGATATGAATTGTATAACATACTAAAAATGACCATAAACAAATAAGGTTAATCCACCAAAAATGAAATATAAGTATACAGAATAAGTCTCCCATAAAGGACAGAGACAGATGTTTCACCATATAACAAGTGTGAAAAATTATAAAAAATCACATATAAATAAATAAAAAATGTGATAGAGCGAGTCCCAATTGTAAATATTCAAAAAAGTCCATAAGTAAAGTGAATTGATGCTCAAGGTGCATATAATCAGGAGAGATGTGACACAGGTGATACAGGTGAATCCAGCATCCAGTGTGACTTGCACCCAAGTGAGGTATGAGGCTCCTTACCAGCTCAGAATGACCACTATGACAGTGGTCTCACCAGGCATTTGGGAAATTATCAGGTCACCCACAACCTATACCGATCTATCCAGTAGTAAATGTGGAACTCAAAAGACAAAATCAAGAAAAAGCTCCCATAGCGTAAAATTGCAAAACAGCGTAATTTATTAAGCTAAAAGATTGCACTTACAAAAATCTTCTTTCAAAGACAGCGTGTAACCAAACATAACGATTGCGGCGTCTCCACGAGCTTCCGCCTGCCTACTGTGTTATTACTGCTCACCACACTGGTTACAGAAGCTGCTGGCAGCGATGCAGGTGATGATGAAGGCTCTTTCAGGAACTTCCTCTGAATCCTGGCTCTGGAAATGGTGTCTGACCTCGTCACACCACGCCACGGCTTACCCGGATGTGCAATGCAGGCGTCGTTGGAGGATCTGGAACAGTCTCCTTTCCGCTGCATGTGAAAAGTAATGCTGTCTGCAGAGGTACCTCTGGATGCATCTGTACGATTCCCCGCTGTGTAGGCCACAACTCTGCAGCAGCTCACACTGACACAGAGCTCCTGCTGGCAGATCCAAGCTGGCGTCCCAAGAGGCTCTATTTGTGGGGAAAAAAGGACGTAAATTTTGTTTGGGTACAATGTCAGTTAAAGCAACGCAGTGCAGTATTGCAAATAAGGGCTTGGTCAGGAAGTGGGTAAAACCTTTCGGGCGGAAGTGGTTAATTATCCCCTTTCTTAAGGTGCATTTACAGGATCTTTTCGGTGTTATATATTCTTAAATTGTTTTTTATTGAGATTTTACAGGTAAATACATGAAACAATGTGAACATTGTACGTCCTGCAACGACGTCGTTGTAGTAGTAATAATAACAAGAGACATATATGAATATTGTTTGATATTTGGTTTTAGGATGAGTTTATAGATTTATCAGTCTCCTCTCCTTCCCTGACACCCCAATCGGGAGCTTTTTTGTGTCCCAAGAGGAGAGAAGGTCCGAAGTGCAAAGGTTAGGTGAGGGTATGACCCTCTATAACTGGTAAATCGAACAGTAATATACTTATCAGATACTAGAACTGAATGTAACTCACATATTGTGCAAATATCACATATATTACAAATTAGTAAAACAGAGATGGTAATGTTACAAAACTGTCGCAGCATTAGACCAGTGTGCCCGGGGATTCCAAGCTTCTCAGGTCTTTGTGGCTTGACCATTGCTGGCAGCTATTATTGATTCATAGCTGTAATGTAAGTTTACTAGGTCAATAGTTTGGGCAACTGTCGGAACCTTTTCTGATTTCCATAGTCTTGTTATATTGAGTCTGGAGACTAGTAGTATGTGGGTTGTAACATATCTGAAGGAATGAGGTATGTCCTCAATCCTTAGGTTTAGTACCGCAAGATCGGGTGAAGAGGATACTGTGTTTTTGGTTATGGTTGAAATGAGTTTGAAGGTGTTTTCCCAGTATGTCTGGAGCAAGGGGAATGACCAGAATGTATGGATCATGTCTCCTTTAAGGGATTTACATCGCCAACACATGTTAGGGGTTTGAGGATTGAAGGATGCTACCTTAGCAGGCATCAAATACCACCGTTGCAAAAGTTCCCAGAGGGCTGAACATTTTGTGGCTTTATAAATTGTTTGTAGTGTGAATTTCCATTGTTCGTCTGTGTAGGAGTGTGTTAAATCTGTTTCCCATTGGAAGTGTGTGGGCGATTTAGTAAAAATGTTTTTTTGGTGAAGGAGGTTATAGAAGTGAGAAATGCCTTTTGTTTTGGATAGAGGATTTGTTAAGAGTTCCCAAGTCTTTGGAGGAATAGTATACAGGGGAAGGGGTATTGTAGTCAGGCAGTGGTGGATTCTCAGGTATGTAAAGTATTCTGATGAGGGAAGATTGAACTCTCTTTGTAGGAGGGAGAAGGGTTTGAATTTATTCCCTTGAATTAATTGTTGTAAAGAGTGGATCCCTTTAAGGGTCCAATGTGACAGTGACAGATCTGGTGATAAATAGTCGAATGCTTCCAGGGGTATTTGGTGAAGCGGAATGGTGGGGACATAGTCTGAGAGGGTGATCATTTTTTTCCAGGCTTGGGCTGAGGCTTTCACAGAAAGGTGGTGGACGGGGTTTTTTCACCCAAAGATGTGCTCAGTAGCCAATTTTTTAGGTTAGGACACGCGAGGGATAAATCCTCTATTTGGCCCCAAGGGGTGATAGGATGGGGTTGGAACTAATCTGGTAGTTGTGCGAGGATGGCTGAGAGGTAGTAGTCCTCGAAATCGATGGAGCCCACACGCCCGCCAATTTGTGCTTAATAAGTTTTGAGTGTGCACATCTGGACCATTTACCTAACCAGAGATGTTTGTTGAGGACTGTTTGGAGGGATCTGAAAAATGACGTGGGAATAGGTATGGGAAGAGTTCTAAAATAATACAATATTTGTGGGAGACAGATCATTTTGAAGGCTGCCAGCCTTCCTGTCCAGGATAGTTTGTGTTTCTTTATTTGTTGGGAGTCTGTTTGAATCTTATGAAGGGGGGGGTAGGAAGTTGGTGGAGAAAAGTTTCTTGAGTGATCTTGTTAATTTAATCCCGAGGTAGGAGATGTCTGTTTCTGCCCATGTAAAATGGTGTTGTAGTTGTAATCCATTTTTCGTTGTGGCATCTAGCTTAATGTCAAGTATGAATGACTTAGTCATGTTCACTTTAAAATAGGAGATCTCGCTGAACCAGGTCAAAATCTTTTGTACTTCTGCCAGGGAAGAAGCCGGATTTGTGAGGATTAGGATCAGGTTGTCTGCGAACAAACAAATCTTGTGTGAAGTGTTTCCTATTGGTAAGCCCGAGATGGCAGGGTGGGCTCTGATGTGTGCCGCTAGGGGTTCCATGAGAAGATTGAAGATAAGAGGGGATAACGGGCAGCCTTGGTGCATGCCATTGGTTATAGGGAAAGGTCAGGAAGTCATATCTGCTGTGAACACGTGCGTCGAGGGGGTGAAGTACAGTGCCATGATGGCGTTAAGAATATAATTCCTGAAGCCAAATTTTTGGATTACCTATTTGAGCTAGGACCAGTGTACTCTGTCGAACGCCTTCTCTGCGTCCAAAGAAAGGAGCAGAGAAGGCGTTCCACTACATTCTGCGTGGTGGATTCGATTGATCAATCGTCTAGTGGCATCCAATGCCTGTCTGCCTTTAGTGAAGCCAGTTTGATCCCTATGGATGAGGGTGGGCATGATGTCTAGTAGTCTCGCTGCTATTGTCTTAGCTTAAATTTTTAAATCGAGATTGAGTAGGGATATTGGATGAAAGTTTTGGGGAGCATTCGGCTCCTTCCCTGGTTTCGGTATCATTATTATTAGTGCTTTTAAAGATTCAGATGGGAATTGGGAAGAGGAGGCAGCTCTGTTAAACACATCAATCATATGAGGGTGTAAGTGCGCAGAGAATTGTTTGTAATATTCTCCCGAGAGGCCATCCGACCCCGGTGCTTTTCCTGTGGGAAGTGAATTAATTGTCGATTAAATCTCCCATTCAGAGAATGGGACATTCAGGGATGAGAGTTGTTTATCAGTCAAGGTAGGAAGATGAACATTTTGGAGAAAGCGGTTAATTTCATCACGAGAAGGTTGCGGAGTCTGAGGATCTTGTTTCAAATTGTATAGGTCACTGTAATAGTCGCTAAATGCATTGGCGATGTCTTGGGGGTTTGACAGTGGGTTGTTAGTGTGGGTGTGATAAAGTTGGTGAATTTTGTTCTGCTCCCTTTAATATGTTGTGCTAGCCTTTTCCCAGCTTTATTGGATGTGGAATATGTGGTGGCTTTCAACTTACGCTGAAGGTGGTCAAAGGAATGTAGTAGAAGTGTGCAGAGTTCTTGTCTAAGGGACAGTAATTGGTCTGGTTGATGGGTCTGAGGGTTGAACTTGTGTTGTGTTTCTAGGATTGCTATCTGAGATGTAATCTCATCTATATGCTGCGTCCTCTTCCTTTTGTGAACAGAACTGATTTTCATCAATATTCCTATTAGATAAGCTTTATGTGCACTCCACACCATGTTAGGATCAGATACTGAGCCTTTGTTAAGCATAAAGAATTCTTTAATTTGGTTTGAAATCTCTGGGGCATAATCATTGTGTTGTATTATGTAGTTATTTGCTCTCCAGAGAAATGTGTTGCTGTGTTTGGAATCTGTAATGGTAATTAAAATTGGGGTGTGGTCTGACCATGTGGTGGTGTGGATTGCAGAGGCAGAAATTTTTTGAAAAACCATTTGTCTGTTAAGAACAGATCTATTCTTGAATAGGAGTTTTGTCTAGGGGAAAAATAGGTGAAGTCTCTCTCAGATCCATAGTGCCATCTCCAAACCTCAAATAGATCATGATTAGAGATGAGCCTTTTCAGCGGAGAGTCCTTTCTTTGTGCTGCAGATGTAGTGTCCATATGCGCGTCGGGGACTAAGTTGAAGTTTCCACAGATGACTAAGTGTCCCTTTTGCATGGGTTTGGAAAAGCGTAGGACCTTGTGCAGAAACTTCAACTGGTGGGTGTTCGGGGCGTATACTTTGATAAGAGTATACAGTACTTTGTTGATGGTACGGACCAGAATTATGAATTCAGGGTCTAATGTTACGTTGGAAAGGTGGAAGTCTATATTGACCTTCTGTGCTATCATGACTCCTCTGGACTTGGTGATGTGAGAGGCATGGTAGATGTGGGGGGGAATTGGTGGTTGTAGCATAGTGGTCCATCAGACGGTAGAAGATGGGTCTCCTGGATGCAGACAATGTCACTGTGAAGAGCCTTGATGGTTTTCCAGAGTGAGTGTCTTTTGGCAGGGTGGTTAAGCCCATTGACGTTAGATGACAATATGTTGAGTGGCATCTCGGGAGTGTGATGGAGGTGGTGCTGAATATATAACACTTACAGTTAGCTGCTTTGTTGCTGGGACTGAGGATTACTGAAGACGAGATGGTATGGGAGATGAGCAAAGGTCCAGGTACCTGTCTGCAAAATGGATTGTGACAGACCTAGCCGGGAGAGAGACTTTTGGAGGGGACTGTATGCTAGCCTCTTGCTGATCGATCGGGGGCCCTTGCATTTGGGGGAATGGTGCTCTTTGTGAGCTGTATGCCTGGGGACCCTTGAGGTGGTATTACTGTGGATTCAGGTCCTGGTCCCCCAGGACACACAGACTCTGGGGACACTGGATTTGTCATATTGGAATAGTGGCTTATTCATAATGCTGGGACAGATACTGTTAGGAGATGCTGATGTAAATTCCAGCACCTGTCTGTCTGTTGTCTGCTAAAATGTGTATTGTAAATAAGTCTATAGTATGGGATCTAAGAGTCATTAGATCCCCATTGTTGTTTGTGTTAATTAACTCTGCTATTGAGTGAAGAAGAGTCTATGTTGATTGTGATAATGTTGATTGGATTTTCTGAACTACAAGATGGCCAGTCTGGCCTAAAAGTCATGTCTGAGTCATCTAGGCTGTCTAAAGGGATTAGTTAATTAGCTCATGTTAATTAGGTTAATTAGGTTACAGCTGTATTGTTAGAGTAATATGAGCAGTAGGTCTGCATCTCCACTTTTAGTGTATAAAAGCCTGTATTTTGCAATAAAGTGAGATTCCTGGTTGAACTTACATACAGCCTGCCTGGTGTTTGTTCTGAGCTATCACAACTGGGTTAGAACGGCACAGAGCTGTAGTTCTAATCCCAGAGCATCGGATGACCGAGCAATCAGATGTTGCGATCTGCAGTCTGATTCTATAGCAGCAGAGGAGTGTCGGGAGAGTGGAACTGAGCGAGCAAAGGGGCTTGTTACATGGATGTAGAGCTGCGGGTAGAACAATATATTAAAAACACATGCAGTGTAAAAACTGAACTGTTAACTGATCTCTAGTTCTGTTAGGTACTAAACACTTGAATGTTAGGATAGAGGTAGCGGTGGAGCAAAACACAGCTACGACCTCTGTTGGGACTGTAGAAACAGTCTGAAATGAAGGGTGCTGAGATATTAAAGAAGGCACTCTGTCATAACCCGTGGGACTAATAGAGAAGTAATTTGGCCCATCATGGCGATGAGGAGCATTTCTTCTTAGCTGTAGGTTTGATCCAGGTTACGGTGGAGTATGGCAGTTCCGTTGCACGGCGGGTGTGTTTTGGGAGGTTCTTGTAGGATACCTCATGTGTGGAGAAGATGCATCCCTTTATTGAGGTCGCTGATCACATGGGATTTGTTGTTTTTGGTGATAAGGAGAGTTGCCGGATACCTCCACTTGTATTGGATTTTGTGATTTTGGAGACCTTTGGTGATTGGATTCATCTGTCTTCTCAGTTGTAGTGTGTATTTGTAGAGATCTGGGAAGAATTGAATACCCGTGTAGGGAGCGGGTAGGGGGGTTTTAGTTTTAACCCCAAACAGGAGTTTTTCTTTGATGTGGAAAAAATATACTCTCATCAATACATCTCTGGGTACTGAGGCAGCAAGATGGGATGGTTTAGCAATTCTGTGGGTTCTGTCTATTATTATGTCTCTTGGAGATGCTTCAGGGATGATGATATGCATGAGCTCTTTTGAGTATTTGGGCAGGTCCCCCGGCAGTATGGATTCAGGAATTCCTCTCAGTTTTACATTATTCCTGCGGGATATGTCTTCTAAATCGGCCAGCTTGGCCCACATCCATGTTTGTTTCTCCCTAATGTCATCATACACATCAATGACTCCATTCACTGTAGAGGTACATTCATTCATGCCCTTTTCAATGTGTGTGACTCTATCATCCAGAGAGTGTATGTCTGAGGTGATTTTAGTGAAGAGTGAAGATAGATCAGTCATGAGGGAGGTCTGCAAAGATAGGAACATGTCTTTGAGGGTAGAATCGATCACAGGCTGGCCTGAGGTGGGGAAGGAAGCCATTGAGGAATGTAAGGCCTGGTTGGAAAGGAGGTGATTGAAAGCCGGGCCTCAATTTTTGATTGATCCGGCCACTGCGGTGACCGCATTTTGGCCTTTGCGGGGCTGCTTGTGAGGGGATCACACTCAGGAGGGTAATTGGAGAATACAGGGGGGTCTTGGCTGGAGGATCTCTATGGAATTTCATTTGGAAGATCAGTATAAGAGTCCCGTGGCACGGCCGGGCCGGCGACATCTTTGATTTCTTTAACCTTCCCCGCCGGCTTGAAAGAGAATTCGGTCAGTTTTTGGGGCTTGTATTCAGTCATCCTCTTTTTGGACATGATGTCCGTGATCCTGGTTGTCTCTGGAGCAAGGATGGCAATGCATTGAGAAGTTGTGTGGGCCGTCGTCGCTCTGTTGCTTTCCCTGGGCTGCCGAGCTCAGTGTTTAAGCGGCCATCTTCAGCTCCATTCGGCTACACCCCCCCTTGTGTTATATATTGATGTAATGTCCAAACAACTTGTAAAATTAAAGAACTTTAATAATATAAATCAAATTTCTCAATAAATGAAGTTTGTCATTTAAAAATAACTATTTCACACTTCTTTTTTCTTTTCTATCACAGTATTCTCACTTACTCTTTACCTCTGCTGTCTATGGGTTACTGTGCCAAATGGTAAATCTGGCCCTAATATTATATAAGCATTCTGGAGGACTTGAAAGCTGCACTCCAGAGATTAAAAAACGATTTTTTTGGACCCTACCACTTGCTAGTTATTTAGTAGTTTTTAATAAAAAAATAAAAGCCCCATTTGCGTCCTTAAATTTACTGCATTGGAGAACAGTGATTGAAAGTTGTCCTCTGTGTAGCCATCCCTCGAGTCATAGTGTCATTATGTCTGTGATGTAAAGCTAGAGGACCCTGTGAGGAGTGACTCTTTCTCAGCCAAATCATAGGGAGTTATTTTCTAAAACTGGTGCAGCTCTGCAAAGAAACCAGTCAGCTTCCAGGTGTATTGCCAATGCTTAATTGAACAAGTTGAAGTTAGAAGCTGATTGGCTACCATGCACAGTTGCCCCAGATTGCACCTGTTTTAGTAAATCTCCCCCATAGTGTCCATCACCAGGAAGTGACATGTTAGCTACAAGAAATTTCCTCCCCCACTACAAACCAGACTAGGGTAGAATTTTAACACTGCTTGCCACATGGCCACCTTTCATGCAATAAATGTAATCTTTTACTAAGAGCCCTTGCACACTGGGGCGGTTTGCAGGTGCTATTGCGCTAATAATAGCGCCTGCAAACCGCCCCGAAAGTGCCGCTGCATGTATTTCTGTGTGAAAGCCCCGAGGGCTTGCACACTGGAGCGATGCGCTGGCAGGACGGTAATAAAAGTCCTGCTAGCAGCATCTTCGGAGCGGTGAAGGAGCGGTGTGTATACTGCTCCTTTACCGCTCCTGCCCATTGAAATCAATGGGACGGCGCGGCTATACCGCCGGCAATGCGCCTCTGCAGAGGCGCTTTGCGGTGGTTTTTAACCCTTTCTCGGCCGCTAGCGGGGCGGTTTTACTACTTTTTCTATTAATAGCGGCGTTTTACCGCCGACGCCGCCCCCGCCCCAGTGTGCAAGGGCTCTTAATAAAAACATATAGATTGCCTAGAGGCAGGTAGAGTGGGAAACATTTTTTTTTTATCAACAGAGTTAAGCTTTGATGTGGGACATTTATATAATAAGTTGCTTCCCTTTGAATTATGTATTCTTTCTCAACAACAGTGAGAAAAAAAGCACAAATGACAACCTGGCAAACAAACAACAATGGGGTGGTGTAAAAGGGTCAAATGTTCATAGAGTGTGGTTAATCACACCTTTCTAAACAGACCCCTTCTGTTCAATTTCTAAAGCAACAGAATAAAGTATTATTCCCATTGCTGTATCAGTGAGTATACCGTCTGTAAGACACCATCTGCTACAATTTGTTATAAATGTGCCTTTCTGTTTGAAGCAGAGCATGACATTCTATAAAAATCTGATACACAGTAGAGAGTATCTGTACATTGAAAGCTACACGTCCAGCCTTTACCTGCCAGTTTGATTAATGCAAAAGCAGAAATCAAGACGTAAGGATTGCTCTGGAAAGGTTTTCATGATTTACTGTAGTCTAACAACACAATTGATTAAGAGCTTTGGGGTTTCCACACCTCATCCTGACACTAAAATATGCTTTCTTATTACCATGTAAAAATTGAAATGTCTTCATGGGTGTCTGTCTAATGCTAAGATTGACAGGAATAGTATCTGTCTTGGGACAGAATGCAGATTGGATTTTGACAGCACTAATACATTTCTTACTCTCATTTAGGGTTACACAATAAAACATTATTTTAGGTTTTTGTACTCTTTGTAAATCCTTTTTTTGGGGAAGTTCATTAAGGACACATGATTTAGGACCTTTGGGTTATATTGAAATCTACAGGAGGATTTGAATACTGGCAAACTAAAAAGGAACCCAGATTGGTATAACCCCTCCCACTCCCAGCATGCCTTAGTTTTGTAGTCATAAACACAGAGGGGTGGGGCTTGTGTCTCTCAATCAACTCCAAGAAAAGGATTTCACTGTGAGTTCAAAAATCCTGTTTTCCTTCTTGTTTACTGAGTAACTCAGAATTCAGAGACATTTGGGATGTCCAAAAGCAGTCCAATTGAAGAGCGGATAGCACAGCAAGCAAGAAGCTAACAGGCCCCCTACAAACTATCAGGAAAAAAACTAGATACTGCCTGTAGCTCAAAGAGCTAACTGATGGACCTTATGCCCAAAGCTGGCATTAGATGAGGCCTAAACTTTCACCAAGTAACATTTAGAGAATGTGTAACTAGTGGCAGCCCTGTCTGATGCTGAAAAGGCCAAGAAGCAATTACAAATAAAAACGATTACAGCGCTGATAGACGTGACTTAAATATAAAGTGCTGTGTGCTGACAATAGATGCAAAAAATTAATTATTGGTAATATACAAGGTGCATTGATCATAAATAGTGGACTACATATCACATGTAGTCTAGAAATGAGTATTCGCAACTTTTAGACAACTGCTATGACACAAATAATAAGTGATGAGTGCAATCCACAAAACAACTGCTGATTATCAAAATGACATACATAAGATGCAAGTTGTATAAAAATAAATAAATGTGAAGACCATTAGTGCTACCCATTTAATAAAAAAGTGAAAACAAACTGACACAGCAATAAAATAAATGCTACCAGGTACCAATAAGCTATTAAAGTTGAGATAACATCTGCTCACAGAGTGGAGATAATACTAATAACAAATAGCCCCAAAATAATTAACAACAGCTGGACTGATCACAGGAATCTTGGACAGACAGCCTTGCAATGACACAGCGGCTCTTCAACCTGTAATGTCAGTCTGTCTCTACATGGTTTAGCAAGAGATACCTCTAAAGTGGATAGGTGGATGAAATGGCTGATGTTTCAAATCAATAGAGCCATGGACTTGCAATTGACCACCCAAAAACAAAGAAAAAGGCATATAGTGAAGTACTGCGGGGTTAAAAAACACTTGCGCTGCAAGCCGCTACTCACACTATCCTTGGTTGCAATCAGGCATGTCAGATGCTTCCGCGATCGCCGCTGGTAGCGTGCGTCACTTGGTTGTGTAAAGGCCGGGTGTGACGTCGACGCGTTTCGCCCCTCCCCCAGGGCGTCATCAAAGGACTGATATGTGATATGTAGTCCACTATTTATGATCCATGCACCTTGTATATTACCAATAATTAATTTTTTGCATTCATTGTCAGCACGCAGCACTTTATATTTAAGTCACGTCTATCAGCGCTGTAATCGTTTTTATTTTCAATTTTCAAGTTTTAGCACTTTTTTTACAGCAGCGATAGCATTTACTTGGTTCATTTGTTGCTAGCGCTGCCTCTCTCACGTAATATTTGTTTAAAGAAGCAATTACAGATCCAGTAGAAAATTCTGTGACAGGAAATGGAAGAATCTGATACCAAAGGTCATAAGCTTGAACAACAATCTGTCTAAGTCCTGGAGAAATGGTGATGATCTGGGATGAAAAAAGAGAGTGTCCATCTTTCTAATGAAAGCAGTGTTGTGAGGTAGACAACATATAGCATGGGTGCTCAACCTGTGGCCCTCCAGCTCTTGCAGAACTACAATTCCCATCATGCCTCTGCCTTTGGGAGTCATGCTTGTAACTGTCAGCCTTGAAATGGCTCATGGGACTTGTAGTTCCACAACAGCTGGAGGGCCGCAGGTTGAGCACCCATGGCATACAGCCTGAATTACAGTGCATCCATTTATAGTACAGTATGTTTTTTTAAACTTTTTTTTCTTTTATTACTATTTTTTTTTACATACTTTCATCAGAGTAGTTCAGTGTCACCATAGTGACACTGAACTACTGTGGGGGAATGATCAGGGATTTTTTTTTTTATCACTGTAACAGCAATGTTTTGAAATGTCATGAATGTGTAACATTCATAACAGCTGCGATTACTATTGTGTGCTGTGATTGGCCCACAACTATCACATGGTACAGGGTGCTGTGACCACGTGATAGCTGTGGGCCAGTTACAGCATCACTGTAGGAATCACAGCTGTTATGACTGGAATTTATTCATAACAGCTTTGTTGGCGTTGTGATTATGTGATCGCATAGCGATCACATGATCCCATGGGGGCTCAAAGTGGCCGGGTCCTGGGAGCCACAATACACTGTGTCCGGTGAACGGGAAGTGGCTAATAAAGCCCTCATGCCAATTAGTGCTTGGTATCCATGAGAGTAGTGGTGAACTGTAAAATAGGTGCCATCTATTTGGTTTACATACATTGGATCGGTTTACCATGTGCTTTTTTACTACTCTGCTTTTAAGTGTTTTAAAATCCTAGTTATTGCTGAACAAAGCATTCACAGAGCACTACAAGAGTTTTTTTTTTATGTTTCATATGGATGTATATATTGTGATGAGTGTTATGCAGAGGAAATTTTGCTCTTGAATTTCAAAAAACAACTCTTTATCTGGATGATTGAGCAGTATTTCATCCCTGTGCGGATATAAGCATGTTAGACCTCATTTGCTTGTAGAGGTCATATTATGAAGGTGAGCAGGTTGGAGTGACACTGGTGATCAGGCTGCACATCACAGTGTATACTTTAAAAAAGTTTACACTCCTTGTGGACTCTTTATTTTTGTGTTGTACACAAATATTGGTGAATTGTTCTCAGTATTCACAGTAATTGTTCAGTTATCTAACACTTTAAATGTGAACTTTGAGATGTGTTTTACATATTAATACATTTGTTTGACTTATTATGACTTTTGTCTTAGTATTCACAGTGCAATTTTGTTAGCTTTTTTACCATTATTTTTATATTATTAATTGAAAGCTTTTTCTGTGAATTGCTTTTAGTGAGGGTAGCATTGCACTACATATGTTGTTACTGGTAAACATTGAGGTGGAGAGTTATCACTTGCAAGTGCTAACTTGCTTTCTGGTGTGATTGTGATAATTGCGCAGACTGATATTTGTTATTTCACAGCAGTAGAGGTAAAAAGTATCAGGACTACGCTGAACCCCTTCATCAGGCATCTGATAATAATCACATGCTTGATGAAGAGGTTCTGTATGGCCCTGAACCATTGCACCTTTACCACTGTGGTGTAATCATGTTAATAAATGGTTGCACGTTATTTTGAAACTCCATGATGTGCTGACTATATATGTTTCGACTCCTCCCAAGACAATCCATCTACCATCATGACAAAACCATCTCTAGCAGAAATTCCCTCGTCCTTCCCTGAATTGTTCTCACCAGACTTTGGCATTGTGTTGTATCTGCTATTAGGTTGTCAAGTGCCCCAGGTTATGACGCTGTGACCCCCTACGTTATATTCTTCTATGGTAATTATGTATCTGCTGGCAGATGCTTTTCCAGTCTGGCAGGCTGTGAGTGGGGATCAAAGCTGGCAGCTGCAACATTTACATGCATAAAAAGTAAAAAAAAACACAGGCAGTCATGGGGTAGCCAGGTTACAATTTGAGTATCTACTTCACTCCGCTATTCTTTGCTTTATATTGTGTTCACATGTTTACTTCTGTATTGCAATGTATCATGTGAATGTATTTGGCTTAGTGCCTCCTGGATAGTAAAAGGTTAACTGTGTTGCTAGCCTAACTCCCAGGTGTTCATAATACTGCCCCCTACGGATGGCTTATAAATACCAGGGGAGATGAGCTTGAAGAAAGATTGGTCTGTATGTGGGAGAACGAGTGGGACCTGTGTGATCATGTGATTGGACTTTTTGTACTTCTGGAGCCCTTGGAAGGAATCCGATCTGGGTTCCAGATCATTGGCTATGTGCACTAAATGAACTATTGCTTCTTACCAAAAGAGGTATGAACCTTATAATGGGGAGGGCCTCCAGGGCTATGTGAATGTCTGTTGGGACTGTAATGAAAGCGTTCTGTTGTTAAAGAGCTTTGCCTGGTCTGAAGTGTATTCTAGTATAATAAAAGGTGTGCATTTATGCCGTATCATACAGTTTATTCACAAACAGAGGAAAGGGCATTCATATATACAAGAGAATGATGCAAGGCTTCCATGTGCGTCCAAGTTAACCATTGCAGGTAGTGTCACCACTGAGGTGAATCAAAGCACAAGCGTGTAAAATAGTAAATTATCAGTCAGGAAACGAGGTGACTTGGCATGGGTGACAGAGGCCCCCAGTAGCAAAGGAATCAGTGTGCATGGGTTCCTTCCCCAGTGGTCAGTATCCCATTGGGTTCCACTGTGATACCGGGTGTCCTAGGGGCCTGGTCTGGAAATCACTGAAGAATGGAAGAAAGGCCCCTGGGAATTAAGCATGGTCATGATCTTTCTGGGATACATAAGCAGAATAACACAGACAAGGAGAATAGGAGTAGATACACGGAAGAGCATAGGGGTAAATATGTCCAACTGCATCACGGGAAAAGGGACAGGAAATGGCTGGTGGAGCCCGGTACATGCTACATGGTACTGGCTCAGAAATGATACGGAAAAGGAACTGAGTGGAGATTCTGTTGAAGTGCCAGCTGAGTTGTTTATGAGAAAAAGGGTTCAACCGAATGTCCATACAGCAAGAATGGTTGTCTCTTAAAGAGAGTGCCGCCTTAATGGCACCTCATGTGTTTAGGAAAAGACCTCTGTCTGCCTCCAGGGGCATTAACGCACACTTTTCCTGTGTCCCCACCTGAACCTGTTTACAGAGGCATCTGGATCTAGGGCAAACAGATGTTTGTTAGCTGGGGACAGGCCCCTTAAAATGGGGACTGTCCTCAGTAAACAGGAATAAAAGGCAATCTTAAGCTAAGCAAGACGCAGAGCCTGCATATGAGACAAATACAGTTTCTCCTATGTACGTACATATGTTATCACAAAGCATAGAAAGAATCAAGTTATAAGAACACACTAATATGATTATTTAATCCAAGTAAATAGGTTTCATCTATCTATCTATCTATCTATCTATCTATCTATCTATCTATCTATCTATCTATCTATCTATCTATCTATCTATCTCATATCTAAAACCTTAAAAAGCTTACAGTTGCCTGTTGGTATAATCAAGGACTACAAGAAAGGAAAATAAAACAAAAAATACAAGTTTGACATGCCTGTTAATATTATAAAAGAAATTAAACCATGCCTCTAAATGGGAAAAAAGTTAACTAATTCTACTTGATTGCAGTGCCTAAAGAGTTACTTTTTAAATTTTGTTCTCAGTAAAAACATGCATCATTGCACACTTTAGGGTGTGATTAAATATTTATAGCACGGCTCCACATGGGACTTGCGCCAGTCAGGGGCAAAAGTACTTTTTCCAGTGTCTTCACCAACAGTCGAGGAAACTATTAAATTATGTATAAACTTGCTTCATTAAAACTGCCCATCAGATGAAATGCCTAATATATGGAAAATGTAACTTTATGCCACCTCTTATTGCTGTAACTGTATGGTTTATATATTGCATGCAATTTGCTAACCCCACTTATTACCAGCTTATGCAAAATCAATGGTTCATTCAGTGAGTCGATATGTTTCATTTTGTTTAGTAAAACAGGGTGAAAGTAGGAAGGACGCATGTCCAGATGCTCTAATGCACCATGTATAGAATTGTTTAAATCCATTAACAATTGGAGCACAGGAAGATACAACAAATTAAAAGAGATATCAATTAAGAGTCTTCATTAGGCTGGCTCTGCCACTTCAATATTTTATTGCGCATTCTGGAGAGACCACTGATGTGCTATTATATTCATTAATGCTCAATAATACAAGTTTTATGACTTCCACTGGAGTGGTGTAAATTGCTTTTCTTGTTGATGTTTAGCCACAGAGATACTATTCAGTAGGTTAGTGCCAGAAAGAAAGCTGTATTTAATTATTTAAAAATTGCAGGAAAGAACCTCTCTAACCATAAAACTATTAGATTGTATTATGTCATTATATCCTTGGATGCATTAAATGTGGTAGTAATCTTATATTGTACTTCTTTTGTTTGCAGAGCAAATAAATAAATATATTAATGTATGAATATAGAAGATAGGTTGCATACAATGTACATATACACTATATTACCAAAAGCACTGGGACACCTGCCTTTACACGCACATGAACTTTAATGATATCCCAGGCTTGGTCCGTAGGGTTCAATATTGAGTTGGCCCACCCTTTGCAGCTATAACATCTTCAACTCTTCTGGGAAGGCTGTCCACATGGGTTAGGAGTGTGTCTATGGGAATGTTTGACTATTCTTCCAAAAGCACATTTGTGAAGTCAGGCACTGATGTTGGACGAGAAGGCCTGGCTCGCAGTCTCCGCTCTAATTCATCCCAAAGGTGTTCTATCGGGTTGAGGTCAGGACTGTGCAGGACAGTCAAGTTCCTCCACCCCAAACCCGCTCATCCATGTCTTACTGGACCTTGCTTTGGTGGAGGGGGATTATAGTGTGGGGTTGTTTTTCAGGGATTGGGCTGGCCCCTTAGTTCCAGTTAAGGGAACCCTTATGCCGCGTACATACGATTGGACATTCCAACAACAAAATCCATGTATTTTTTTCCGACGGATGTAGGCTCAAACTTGTCTTGCATACACACGGTCACACAAATGTTGGAAATTCCGAACATCAAGAACGCGGTGACGTAAGTCGAGCCGAGAAAATTGAAGTTCTATAGCCAGTGCGGCTCTTCTGGTTGATTCCGAGCATGCGTGGAATTTTGTGCGTCAGAATTGTGTACACTCGATCGGAATTTACGACAACGGATTTTGTTTTTGGAAAATTTGAGATCCAGCTCTCAAATTTTTGTTGTCAGAAATTCTGACAGAAAATGTCCGATGGAGCCTACACACGGTCTGAATTTCTGTCAACAAGCTCACATCGAACATTTGTTGTTGGAAATTCCGACCGTGTGTACGCGGCATTAAAGCGTCAGCATACCAAGACATTTTGGACAATTTCATGCTACCAACTTTGTGAGAACAGTTTGGGGATGGCCCTTCCTGTTCCAACATGACTGCACACCAGTGCACAAAAAAGGTCTATAAAGACATAGATGAGCGAGTTTGGGGTGGAGGAACTTGATTGGCCTACACAGAGTCCTGACCTCAACCTGATGGAAAACCTTTGGGATGAATAAGAGCAGAGACTGCAAGGCAGGCCTTCTCGTCCAACATCAGTGCCTGACCTCACAAATGCGCTTCTGGAAGAATGATCAAACATTCCCATAGACACACTCTTAAACCTTGTGGACAGCCTTCCCAGAAGAGTTGAAGGTGTTATAGCTGCAAAGGGTGGGCCAACTCAATATTGAACCCTATGGACTAAGACTGGGATGCTACGTTCATGTGCGTGTAAAGGCAGGCATCCCAATACTTTTGGAAGTATAGTGTATGTGGAAGGACAGTCTGCACATATGGGCTATCTGATCTGAAACACCTTAAAATACACTCCAGCCAAAATTGAAAATTAAGTGCATACAGGAAGCATAACAGTCTATGAGCTTAGCTTATTTCACATGTATTGCTTCACAGCAAGACAATGAAATGAATGCACATCCACAGAATCCTCTTTTTTTTTGAATAGCCTTTATTAGGCTGTGTGTTACAGTCACGGTCAAGCCTCACTGCTGAGCCTTAGCCTCTCCAGCTAATTTATTGCACACAGCAATAAAGACTGACGAAGGATCTAACCTTCCCCTGCTATGGCCAAAAGAACAAAAACAAAACAATTTCAGCTAGAAAGACGCTTTAAGTCTCCTATATTGTTTGTTATATATTAAGTGAGCACCTACACAAGCATTGTTCTTACCATCCGAAACCCCTCATGAGAAATGTGACACAGCCATCACTGAAGATCATGTATGAAGACAAGAAATGGCTACAATGAGACCACTGGAGTTCAGCAGTGCTGAGATAAAACAAAGGATGAGAGAAAAACATGGAAATTGTTTCTGATAGACAGTTCTTTAGCATGTTAAATTTCATTCATTTAGGGTTTACATCTACTTTAACAAATGCTAGAGTAATAATATTATGTGCTTTAACTCTTATTAGTAGTGGTGAGCTGAAGGTACCTGGGTTCGGAGCAGGTTTGACAAACATGACTTAAGTTTGGGTACCGAATCCAAACCCCATTAAAGTCCATGATGTTAATAAAACAGCAATGGCCATTTTCTAAAGCAAAAAAAAAAACAAATAAAACAAATTATTTTTGGCAGTTTGCAGCAGTTATTAATGCTTAAAGTGAAAGATTAAAATATATCTAAACCCCGACCTTGTAAAACAATCCATTTGGTTTAAAGTATAAATGAAAGGCAAAACATTTATATATACCGGTATATGTGCGGTCAGGCACTGATGTGGACAAGAAGGCCTGGCTCACAGTCTCTGCTCTAATTCATCCCAAATGTGTTCTATCGGGTTGAGGTCAGGACTCTGTGCAGGCCAGTCAAGTTCCTCCACCCCAAACTCGCTCATCCATGTCTTTATGGACCTTGCTTTGTGTACTGGTCCAAGTCATTTGGTGGAGGAGGGATTATGGAGTGGGGTTGTTTTTCAGGCGTTGGGCTTGGCCCCTTAGTTCCAGTTAAGGGAACTCTTAAGGCATCAGCATACCAAGACATTTTGGACAATTTCATGCTCTTCATGCTATGAGAACAGTTTGAAGATGGACCCTTCCTGTTCCAACATGACTGTGCACCAGTGCACAAAGCATGGTACATAAAGACATGGCTGTACTAAGATTGGATTGTTAGTACAGCGGCTCCTACCTGAGCTGTCAGTTTTGTTTTCATTCGACCCACTGGGTTGAAACAAAAAAAAACTAGTAAGGCTCCATCGGACATTTTCCACCGGAATTTCCGACACACAAAATTTGAGATCTGGATCTCAAATTTTCCGACAACAAAATCCGTTGTCGTAAATTCCGATCGTGTGTACACAATTTCGACTCACAAAGTTCCACTTATGCTTGGAATCAAGCAGAAGAGCGGCACTGGCTATAGAACTTCAATTTTCTCAGCTCGTCGTACGTGTTGTACATCACCGCGTTCTTGACGTTCGGAATCTCCGACAACATTTGTGTGACCATGTGTATGCAAGACAAGTTTGCAAGACAAGCGGCAGTAGTGTGTATGAGGCTTAAGCCTCTTTAAAATGTATAAACTTTAGGGGATTAGGTGGCTCTTTAATGTTTTTTGTATACAGCTCTATGGCTACATCTTATTCATACATACTTCAAAATGCTAACAAATGAAAAAAAAAAGCAAAAAGCAATCAGTCTGTGTGCTTATAAAATTGGTTTACTTTCCACAACCAGTAATTACCAGTACAGATAGTGGGGGGTCAACAGAAGTAGGACTGGTTGCTTTGTAGATTGATGATCAGACTGGAGGAAGAATCGTAATGCTGGCTGTTTTAGAGTTAAAGTACTCAATCTAAATTAATGATGATAATCGCTTAGCAGCTAAGGTTCCATTAAAATAATTGCTCAATTATCTTTGTGTCAGTATTCACTTAAAGGAGAAACATCTTTTCACATAGGTTTAAGATAATTTCACAAAGGTGTACTAATTAGAAAGATGTGCTGTGATGGACTTTGGCCTTCCCTGATGTCTATAATTGAATTAGCATCATAAACCTGTCTTGCGATCCTTTCCTGCTAGTGGTACAGTTGTTTGGAATCTATTATGTTCCCATGTGTCTTCTGTAAGGACCTTTACTGAGTACAAAGCTTTTGTCAGGTGGCCATCATTTGTCTCTAGCTCCCAATCTTGGTGCTGCTTCTATTGCCATCTTTATCGCTGTCACGGTAGCCCTGTAGATATTTTATTTTTATATTATTATCATTATTTATTTTATAATATTATTTTTATTTGCATGGCTGATACTGTTATGCCCTGTACACATGGGCGGAATTTCCGACAGAAAGAGTCCGTTGGGAGCTTGTCATTGTATATTCCGACCAAGTGTATGCCCCATCGGACTTTTTCCGCTGAAAATTCAGACGGACTTAGATAGAGAACATGTTCTATATTTTTCCGACGGAACAAATTACTATCGGAAAAAACGCTTGTCTGTATGCTGTTCGACGCACCAAAAACGACGCATGCTCTGAAGCAGGAACGAGACGGAAGCTATTGGCTACTGGCTATTGAACTTCCGTTTTCTAGTCCCGTCATACGTGTTGTACGTCACTGCGTTCTGAACGGTCGGAATTTGGTGTGACCGTGTGTATACAAGACAGCTTGAGCGGAATTCCGTCGGAACTCCGTCGTAAAAACTTTCAGAGTTTATTCCGACGGCAAAACCGGTCGTGTGTACAGGGCATTAGGATATGATTATTTGTATTACTATTTTTTTTATGTTCATTAGCTAAAGTTTGACATATTTTCTAGTTACTCTCTACTAGCTCATTAGAAAGTGAAGCAAGAAAAAAATGTAATATTTTGCAACTTACCAGTCCCTAGATGTGGTGGCTGCATTCGTTTTTTCTCTCTTTTTAAACTTCTTTCTTAATTTGTACTTGGTGATGCTTCCAGTAATGCATTTCCTGTCCTAGGGTAACAACTCTCTCTCACTATACTATATCCATGGACAAGCAGTGGAACAATGTAACAAATAAGAATGCAGCACAGGCTTGGATCACAAAAATTTTATTGGCTAAAGATAATTTAGGCAGGGTCAGTAGTTATTTGTTTGCACTTATTTAACAGACTAAGGAAAATAATTTAGCCCTTTTGTTGCCAGAACTATTTTTGCATTTTTTGTGCACATTTAAAAAAAAACAAAAAAAAAATACAGGGACACAGGGATATTAGATCCCATCAAGATCAGTAGCAGTAGTAATTAAGTTACCTGTATGCTTGACATGTACGAATAAGAAGCAGACCTCTGGGCAGCAGTTCCACAACTGACAGATGCCCAGTGAGTGTCTGCGTCTTATAGATGGCTCTGATAAGGCATCAGCCAATCAGAGCCATGCTCCAGTTACTCAGCTGTATCAATGACAGCTGTGAGTGGAGCTCAGAGCGTCTCCCTGACGCTGAGGCGTGCAGCGTAGCCACGCCCCTAGGGGCGTGATGACGTCACGCGCCACGGCACCACTGGTGGGTACTATATCCCAGCACCGGCTGGGTGCCGGATGCGGGGACACAGAGAAGGCTCCCCCGCGTTCAGAGGCACAGGGGGCCATACACGATCGCCACCCTCTAGCCAGGAGCGGGTGGAGCCTACCCGCCGGGTGTCTGTGTGCAGACAGACGGCCCACACATCAAGAGCTGCGCCATCTAGTGGATGAGAACGTTACAGCCAATCCGTTGTACAGAAGTGCAAAAAATAATAATAATGATAAATCAAAAAATAATGATTAAAAATTATAAATACATTAGTTCAAATGAGACAAAAAGGAAAAAGAAAGAGAAAACAAGAAAAAAAGAAAAAAGAAAAGGAAAGAACAGGCAGTGCATCTGGTAGTATCATAGAGCAATCTGCAAAAAGTACATAGAGAGTATATATATATATATATATATATATATATATATATATATATATATATATATATATATATGCATTGCATAATAAACAACTTACAAAATCATACAGTTTGCATGAAGGACTTACAAGATCATATATGACAGGTAAAAGAGGACGATACATAGTTCGCTGCAGAAAGCGGTACCCTGTGTACATGTATAGTTATTCATTTATCTGCTTATACATCATAAATATATAGTTCACCCATTCAGCATGTGCAGATGAGAAAAATACAAAGTAAAAAGAGAAAATATACAAGAGAGAATGGCAGAGGGAAGCCCCTATAAATTCAACTCACAGACCCCTGATGTAAAACCGGGGAGAAATGGTCTAAAGTTGAAAGCTCCATTGAGGCCAGGTGGAAAATTGGCCCGTAAGTTGCATATCCACCTTAATTCGCATTGAAGAAAACGTTTATTAAAATCCCCACTTCTGGGGCTAAAGTGGACACGATCGAGAGCCAAAAAGTAAATCTTGGGAATTGATACTGGATGGACTTTGGCCATATGACGGCCAATGGGTACCTCAGGGTCGCGTTTGCGTATGGTGCCAAGATGTTGGTATATCCTTTTCCAAAACTCATTAATGGTTTTGCCAACATAGTAGCACCCTCATTCGCATGTTAGCAAATACACAATTCCAGGGGTTTTGCAATTTACATAGTGTTTCGGAGAAAAGAGTTGACCATTTGGTAGCATAATATGGTTGCGTCTGTCCATATATTGGCAATAATGGCATCCCCCACATGTGAAGGTCCCCAGGGTTTTACATATATCGCCTTTGTGTGATCTGTATTCACTGCTGACCAGTTTGTCACCTATAGATGGTGCTCTCCTAAATGTAATAGCTGGAAAACTGGGGACAAAGGGGGCCAAAGTGGGATCCATGGTCAATAGGTGCCAATATTTATTTATGATCCGTTTGACTTGCTGGTGTTGTGATGAATATATTGTAATAATTCATGTTGTTTCATCATTGGAATGTTGTTTTTGTGTGTTCAGCAGGTCATGGCGCGACTTGTTAAGGGCTCGTCTATATGCTTTTTTGAGACAGGTACTTGAATATCCTCTTTCGAGGAGTCTCTTTTTTAAGATATTAGCTTCAGTTTTAAAGCCAGTGTCATCGGAGCAGTTGCGATGGGCTCTTAGATACTGGCTATATGGTATAGAGGCAAGAAGTGGTTTTGGATGAAAGCTGGTCGCGTGGAGTAAGGAGTTGCCTGCTGTAGGCTTACGGTACAATTCGCTAGAGAGGTTGCCATTGGGCAATCTCTTTACAGACACATCTAGAAAAGTAATTTCGCTGGGGCTATATGTCATCGTAAATTTTAGATTGAACTCATTCTGATTGAGTGAGTACAAAAACTGATGTAATAAATCGATCGATCCGTCCCAGATAAGGAATATGTCATCTATCTATCGTCGCCATGTTAACACATGGCACATATACATAGACAACGATTCACAGACAAGCAGTGAGTGTTCCCACTCCCCCAGGTACAGATTGGCGTACGATGGGGCACAACATGTCCCCATCGCAACGCCCTGTACCTGGAGGTAGTGGGAACCGTCAAAGCAAAAGGCGTTATGATGAAGTATAAACTCAAGGGAAGCCAAAATAAATTCAGTGTAGTTGGGTTCACAATCGCTGTATTGGGACAAAATATGCCATATGGCCGCCAGGCCTTTGGCATGAGGGATAGTACAGTAAAGGGATTCTACATCAATAGCTACCAATAGCGTGCCATCCTCAATGTATAGATCCTGAATTATTTGCAAAAAGTGGATGGTATCGCGTACATAAGATAATAAACAAGCAACTAAAGGTTTAAGGTGATTATCTACCATGCGGATCAGATTCTCAGTTAGACTGCCACATCCCGAGATAATCGGTCTACCTGGTGGTTTTTGTTTATGTTTATGCAGTTTTGGTAATGCATAGAAAGTGGCCTCCCTGGGGTGGGTGGTCCGAATGTATTCCCATAGTTGTTTCGACGCTACATTATGGTGAAATGCAGTATCTACTAATGAATAAAAATCTTGAGTGAATTTGTCGATTACCGACCTAGAGATAGGTCGATACCAATCCGAATTGTGTAGTATGGCCATACACATCTCTGTGTATTGGGCACTGTCCATAACCAAGACGTTGCCACCCTTGTCAGAGGGTTTAATGACAACGTCATGGTTATGAGACAGCGCTTCCAATGCAGCTCGCATGTCTTGATTGAGATTGGCGTGAGAGTTAGAAAAGTTTTTCATATTTCTGATGTCAGTTGACACCAGCTATAGAAAAGCTGATGCGTTGGAATTAGAGCTGGGTGAGGGATAAATGGTAGATTTTTTTTTTAATGGGGGGTCCAAGGGATGTATCTGCGGAGTGGGTGTGACATCAGTGGTAACGGCAAAGTCTGCAGCGTCCACAGTGATCAAGGGGTTCTCAGATTCATTCTCTTCTAACAAGAAAATGAGGTCATTCAGAGCCTGATCTTCCTGTTTAGTGAGTCCGAATTCTGGATTAGGTTTTTTTGCATAAAGACTTTTGAGTAGGACTTTATGAATAAATAGATGGATGTCCTTAATGGTGCCAAATCTGTCCAGACGGATGTCTGGGCAGAAAGTGAGGCCACAACCAAGGACAGCCATCTCATGTGTGTTAAGTTGGTATGAGGATAAGTTGACTACATTTAACGTGATTGATGTTTGTTGGTCTTGTGAATTTTGGAGGGATGTATTTTTTCTTTCATTTGATGGGTTTGTATTCGGCCCCTCATTTGGTCTAAAAAAGTTCAGAGGGGCAGAGATTGAGACTGTGGAGTAGCAGAAGTGTTAGAGTATATATTTAGAGATGATCCGGAACAGATGGCCGGAGTATGCATCTCTGACGTGTCACTGTTGGTGTGATAGCGTAAATGAATCTCTTTACCTGCCTGTGGGGAGGAGCTCTCTATGTGTGAAGATTCGTCATGTGACTCATTACCTTGGCGGCAGCGTTTTGGTCGTCTCCGACCCTTGTTTTGAACCGGACGCTGTAAAGAAGAAGAGACAGGTGAACGTACAGGGGGTTCATATGCATTCGTATATTTGTTTTTGTGTGATGCTATAAAGGAATTACTATTTGCATTGGATTGCCATTTATATGCCTTCCTATCCTCGAATGCCCTCCTGTCTCTTTGTTGTTTTTTATCCTTTTTAATTAAAATATTTTTGTTAAATTGTTCTAGATGGCATTTCAATTTATCCTCTGACTCGGCAAAGGATGCATGGGTTCTTAAGGATGATAGTTGATTTTGCAATTTTTCCAATTTACCTTCTATGTTGGTCATGCGTTTGCGATATTCATCAATTAACAACACCATCATCTTTTTAGAGCACTCTTTTAACCACTAAGCCACCGCCCACCATCATATGACGGCGGGACGAGGCTTCTGTTGTTCTGGGCGGACGTCATATGACGTCCTCGCCCTCCCGAGCCACTAGGGGGCGCGCGCGCGTGCCCGCTGCGTCGCTCGGGACCTGGTGCGCGTGCCCGGCGGCCACGATGTCCGCCGGGCACCCGCGATTGCTGGGTAAAAGGGCAGGACCGTGGATCTGTGCATGTAAACACAGATCCACGTCCTGTCAGAGAGGAGAGGAGACCGATGGCGTGTCCCTTGTACATAGGGACACCGATCGGTCACCTCCCCCAGTCAGTCCCCTCCCCCCACAGTTAGAATCACCTCCTTAGGTCATACATTAACCCCTCGAGCGCCCCCTAGTGTTAACCCCTTCCCTGCCAGTCACATTTACACAGTAATCAATGCAATTTTATAGCATTGATCGCTGTATAAATGTGAATGGTCCCAAAAATGTGTCAAAAGTGTCCGATGTGTCCGCCGCAATATCGCAGTCACAATAAAAATCGCAGATCGCCGCCATTACTAGCAAAAAATAAATAAATAATAAAAATGCTATAAATCTATCCCCTATTTTGTAGACGCTATAACTTTTGCGCAAACCAATCAATACACGCTTATCGCAATTTTTTTTTACCAAAAATATGTAGAAGAATACATAATGGCCTAAACTGAGTAAAAAATTTGTTAAAAAAAAAAAATTGGATATTTATTATAGCAAAAAGTAAAAAATATTGTGTTTTTTCAAAATTGTCCCTCTTCTTTTGTTTATAGCGCAAAAAGTAAAAACCGCAGAGGTGATCAAATACCACCAAAAGAAAGCTCTATTTGTGGGAAAAAAATGATAAAAATTTCATTAGGGTGCAGTGTAATATGACCGCGCAATTGTCATTCAAAGTGCGACAGCGCTGAAAACTGAAAAATGGCTTGGGCAGGAAGGGGGTGAAAGTGCCCTGTATTGAGGTGGTTAAATTGTTCTCCCATGCGATTTTGAAATCGGGATCTATATTGTCAAATGTGGGGAAAATTTGTACCCTAAGTCCGAAAGGGTTAAGATTTTCTGCAATGTAGTCTTCTAAGGACCAGATATGCCAATATAAGAGAGATTTTTTCTCTAACATTTGGCAAAGATTCAAAAATGTTGATGATAATTCAGAGTCAAGGGACTCTTTCTTTCTCAAATTCATCATGCAATTTGGACATGAAGTCTGTCCAGTGATTACCCTGATAGGATGCCATGAAATAGAGGGGAAGAAAGGGATGAAACAAAGGAGGGTAGAACCGCAATTATCAAATAAAGTCCAAGATAATATATATATATATCAAAGCTCAAGACTGGGGGACTTACACCGGTATTTGCTACCTAATAATAAAGAATAAAGAGAACCATGAGCATTGATTATGTGTAGAATGTTGCCCACATCCTTACTTAAATATCAAAGACAAAATGTGCATGAAGTGCACATAGGGGTCACCCCTTAGGACTTTAAAGGCAACAAGGGAGTAATTTATATGTAAAATGCACAGAAGTGCTGCTTTTATTAAATTTGTAGAAAAAATATAAAAAATACAAAAAAATACAAAAAACACAAATATAGATGCAGTTTAACAGTATACATGTGCGTTTACAGTACACATATCAAATTTTACAAAGTTGATATGTAAACCCAGTGCTTACACCCTGTAGCCTATATCTTTAAAGGTCAAACTGATGATTTTACAGCACATATCCCCCATGTTTCGTAAATTGGTATGTATTATTCCTTCATTAAGGGATTTACAGTTGGGTGATCAGTCATTATCTGCAATATAGATTTAAGCATAGTAAAATAGCAGCATACTATATAAGGCTTCTACAATATATTGATTACTTCAAAACTCTTTTGGAATCTTTGGGCAGTTGTACTTACATAGCAGGTTCATAGAAATGGGACATAGCAAAAAACAAGCAAATAATATGGAACGGGCTGGCTGGAAAGTCCACAGGCAAGCGGATGGGCAGCTTCGAGTGCAGGGCTAAATGCTGACACACATTCACAAGAGGCACCTGATAAAAGTCTACATAAAAGAAAAGTAGAAAAGGAGGAGAGTATATAAGTTTATCCTGAATGCAGCTGAAACAATCAAGCTGGAATACAGGGACACAGGGATATTAGATCCCATCAAGATCAGTAACAGTAGTAATTAAGTTACCTGTATGCTTGACATGTACGAATAAGACGCAGACCTCTGGGCAGCAGTTCCACAACTGACAGATGCCCAGTGAGTGTCTGCGTCTTATAGATGGCTCTGATGGCTCCCTCTTGTATATTTTCTCTTTTTACTTTGTATTTTTCTCATCTGCACATGCTGAATGGGTGAACTATATTCAGGATAAACTTATATACTCTCCTCCTTTTCTACTTTTCTACTATGTAGAATTTTATCAGGCGCCTCTTGTGAATGTGTGTCAGAATTCAGCCCTGCACTCGAAGCTGCCCATCCCGCTTGCCTGTGGACTTTCCAGCCAGCCCGTTCCATATTATTTGCTTGTTTTTTGCTATGTCTCATTTCTATGAACCTGCTATGTAAGTACAACTGCCCAAAGATTCCAAAAGTGTTTTGAAGTAATCAATATATTGTAGCAGCCTTATATAGTATGCTGCTATTTTACTATGCTTAAATCTATATTGCAGAAAAAGATTGATCACCCAACTGTAAATCCCTTGATGAAGGAATAATACATACCAATTTCCGAAACATGTCGGGATATGTGCTGTAAAATCATCCGTTTGACCTTTAAAGATGTAGGCTACAGGGTGTAAGCACTGGGTTGACAACTTTGTATAATTTGATATGTGTACTATAAACGCACATGTATACTGTTAAACTGCATCTATATTTGTATTTTTTGTATTTTTTTGTATTTTTTATATTTTTTCTATGAATTTAATAAAAGCAGCACTTCTGTGCATTTTACATATAAATTACTCCTTTGTTGCCTTTAAAGTCCTAAGGGGCGACCCCTATGTGCACTTCCTGCACATTTTGTCTTTGATATATAATAGTTGTAGTTCCAATTTTTCATGTCACAGATAATTAGCATAATGGTTTAGGAAACTCAAAATGTCTGTGAAAAATACACTAAAGTTCATTTTAAGGTACACAAATGCAAAGTACCAAATTTTTTTTGTAAAATATAAAATCTGAGTTTTGCTTTTAAATGTGATTTTCCTCTATTTAGATTTTCCTCTATTTTGTAGTTTTTTTGTCCTCATGCTCACTGGACGTTATAAAAATGCTAGTAGCCTTAGCTGTAGAAAGCTGTAGCTGTAGAATGAGTTTTGCAATGTTTTTGCACTAGCGTTTTTCTGTGTTTTTCAGTTTTTTTGCGTTTTTTAGCAAAACTATACTCCCACAAAAGTGTATGGCTCAAAAACAGTGATACAGTATATCTTCAGCACCACAAGATATTGCACAGAAAAAATTAAAACCAAATTCAATTGTAAAAAAAAAAGCATAAAAATGGAAAAACTATTTACACCATCCACTGCTCTACTGACACCATCCACTGCCCCATAACTCCCCTCCCACCCCTTTCCCCAAAAGCACCATTAAAATATTTTTTTGTTTAAATGATTTAAAAAAAATTAAAAAAGCAAAGTTGTAAAAAATAATAGATAATAAAATAATAAAAATAAAAAACTGCTGACACCGTCCACTGCCCTACTGTCACTCATTGTGAAAAAAATAATACAAAAATAAATTGTAAAAAATAATAAAAAAAAAAATTATAAAAATAAAGTAATTCTGACACTGGCCATTGTTCTACTGACACTATCCTGTGGCCCCCCAAAAGCATTTTAAACAAAAAAAAACCTAAAAAATGTAATTGTAAAAAATAATAAAAATTATAAAAAAAATAAAGAACTACTGACACTGTCCACTGTCCTACTGACACCATCCTGCACATACTACCCACCGCACTCCTCACCTGCACATTCTACCCACCTCCATACACTCCACACTCCGCTCCTGTACATACTATACGGTTGCCACCTCATCCCTTTAACCACTAGAGATCCGCGCTATAGCCAAAGGACCTGCTTTGCCGGGACTATTTCCATTGACATCGTTCCATGCATGAGTGGCCTGCGCGCCCCCTGCAGAGCGTGCTGCGCGCTCTTTGATCAGCGAGTCTATCACCTGATCACAGATCGGAGTAAGGGGTCGATCCCGACTCCTTACCACATAATCAGCTGTCAGCCAATGACAGCTGATCATGTGATGTCAACAGAGCCGGTAATGGGCTTTTTTTTCTCTTTGCGCCGACAGCGTGAGGAGGAAAAAAAAGCTGATCACCGGCGGCCGTGAGAGGGACATCAGTCTCAATCACAGAGATCTGCCGCCAGATCACCAGTGCCCACGTGTGCCCACCTGTGCCCCCCTGCCAGTGCCACCTAGTAATAGGCAGCAGTGCTGCCTACCAGTGTCCACCAGCGCCACCCATCAGTGCCCACAGTGCCACCCATCAGTGCCCACAATCAGTGCCTCAACAACAGTGCTGCACATCAGTGCCACCTATCAGTGCCCATCAGTGTCACCTACCAGTGCCTATAAGTGCCCATAAGTGTCGCCCATCAGTGCCGCCCATCAATGCCACCTATCAGTGGTACCCATCAGGGCCCATCAGTGCCACCCATCAGGGCCCATCAGTGGCCATCACTGCCGCCTTATCTGTGTCCATCAGTACCGCCTTATCTGTCCCCATCAGTGCTGCCTTATCTGTGCCTATCAGTGCCGTCTTAACTGTGCCCATCAGTGCCGCCTTAACTGTGCCTATCCGTGCCCATCAGTGCCGCCTCATCAGCGCATATCAATGAAGGAGAAAAATTACCTGTTTGCAAAATTTTATAACAAACTATGAAACATGATTTTTTTTTTCAAAATTTTCCATCTTTTTTTGTTTGTTTAGCAAAAAATAAAAATCCCAGCTGTGATTAAATATCACCAAATGAAAGCTCTATTTGTGGGAAAAAATTATAAAAATTTAATTTGGGTACAGAGTTGTATGACCGCGCAGTTGTCATTCAAAGTGCGTCAGCACTGAAAGCTGAAAGTTGGTCTGGGCAGGAGGGGGGTTTAAGTGCCCAGTAAGCAAGTGGTTAAACCCGAACACATATTAATTACACAGGTTCTGTGGTTGATTAAGGTGGAAGCTAAACTCACTTAGTTTCTTACCTGCATTCAATTAGCCTCAGAACCTGTGTAATTAATATGTGTTCGGGTTTAAAGGGATGAGGTGGCAACTCTAACATACTACCCATCACCATACCTCCATACTCCTGTCCTGCACATAATACGCTCCACCATACACTCCATACTCCTCTCCTGCACATACTACCCACCGCCATACACTCCGCACTCTTATCCTGCACATACTACCCACCTCCATACACTCAGCACTCCTCTCCTGTACATACTACCAACCACCATACACTTCATACTCATCTTCTGCACATACTACCCACCTCCATACACTCCACACTCCTCTCCTGCACATACTACCCACCTCCATACACTCCACACTCCTCTCCTGCACATACTCCCCACCGCCATACACTCCACACCCCTCTCCTGCACATACTACCCACCTCCATACACTCCACGCCCCTGTCCTGCACATACTACCCTCTGTTGTACACTCTTCACTGTACATTCCCTATTTATTTGTAGCACCTCTACTTTGGGTAGGTGCTAGAAGTAGGATTCTTGTGATTGCAGGTACAATTATTCAGGCCTGTTTGTTTTGATCTGTGTGGGCTGGGAGTGGCCTAGAGCAGAGCTGGTGGTTCACATACAGTATCACCTCCCTGTCACCTCCCTCTTACTTCTAGAGGATTCTAGAAGGGAGGAGGGGAAGTGGGAAGGGGCTGTCTGGGGTGTCTCAGGCAGCCCTGACCACTCCCCAACTAGGACTGGCAGAGGGGAGTGAAGGGATATTTAGCTTAACTGCATCCATTCTACAATAATCAGTTTCCATTTTGTGTTTTTTCCTGTACTCCATTTCACAAACAGCTGTGTGCATGTACTGCTTATTGTTCCTGTTATCTACTTTCTAGTTTCGTTTCTCATATGTTACTTTCCAATTTCTTGTAAAGCACGTGACTTCCTAGAAATGATGCTTTTGCTGAGATTTGGCTTTGTCATAGACTTTGCTTCTTTTTTATTCGATAATCTGTATGACAGTACAGCGGGTTGAACTTTATTATTTGTATAAATACTAATAATGAACAAATACATGTCAGATTACTCTGAGAAATGCAGCTTGTGTGTGTGTTTCAATTTCTCATGGGTTAATCTCCAGGCCTGCGGGTATTAGAAGTCACACCTTAGTCAGAGGTATCGAGGGTCTATATACCCCTAAACCATCTACATTCCTAACAGGGAGGCCTCCTTGAAATACCCAGGGTCAGCTCAGCTGGGGAGGAGAGTTCAGGTGGAAGAACTGGAAGATGGAGTACGGAAGAACTGGAAGATGGAGTACTAGCTGTTGGGGCCTTTGAGGGTGACCTTGGGCCTGGAGCTGGGGAGTGGAAGGGACCCTCGTACAAACCACAGGGGTGTTCTGACCAGGAGCAGGAGAGGACAGTGGAAGGTACTGCCAGGCAAAGTCTCCAGGAGGGATCCACCAGGTGTCAGTGAGTGGCAGGCACAGTCGGGAGAGCTGGGGAGGCATGCAGGAGTGGACTGGGAGTGCGCAGTCTGAGATGGATATAGAGCCAGTGGGAGAGACTGTAATGCCAAGGGCAGTGGAGTCGGACAGCTGCAGTCAGGGTGGCTGGCAGGGCCTGAAGAGGACTGGCTGGGATCAGTAGTCCACCAAGGACAGCTAGCATTTAACCAATTTAACCTTTTCTGGTTAGACCACAGGGGCCCACAGCCCCTGCCTGAAAAAGGCATTTCTACAAGGCCTGGCTGGAACCAGAGTCAGGCCTAACCATATGCTAGCTGTGCCTGAGGAGAAGTGATGTGCTGAAGAGAGAGAGAGGAGGTAATAGTCTGCAAGCAAGTTTGTGCAGGAGGAGTGTGAAGTGTGTACAGGGAGTGTACATAGTTCTGTCCCAATGCAAATGATTCTACTCAAACTCTGGGCATCTCATGAATCCCCTAACCCCAATCATATTTAACCCCTCAATAAAAACACAAAAACAAAGTTAACTGACTATTCATTGACTCTGCGTGCTTGAGAAAGTGAATGCCAGGCTGGGCAGGGTGACATAAGGACTGTAAGTCATCTCAGACTCTATTAAAGAGTCAGGCCTAACCATGTGCTAGCTGTGCCTGAGGAGAAGTGATGTGCTGAAGAGAGAGAGGAGGTAATAGTCTGCAAGCAAGTTTGTGCAGGAGGAGTGTGAAGTGTGTACAGGGAGTGTACATAGTTCTGTCCCAATGCAAATGATTCTACTCAAACTCTGGGCATCTCATGAATCCCCTAACCCCAATCATATTTAACCCCTCAATAAAAACACAAAAACAAAGTTAACTGACTATTCATTGACTCTGCGTGCTTGAGAAAGTGAATGCCAGGCTGGGCAGGGTGACATAAGGACTGTAAGTCATCTCAGACTCTATTAAACCTCACCCCTTTAAGCCACGCCTAATATTTCACACAATTTAAGCCACTCCCACATTTTTCCATGGTGTGCGCCACATTTTTTTTTTCGATGCCTGGGGCACATTTTTTTTCTTGCACACGAGCCCACTTATTTCTTTATACACCCCTGATCGGAGCAGAAAGAAATGGATCCCACTTCTGTACATTTTTTTGCTGTATTTTAAGAATCTATAAGACTCATATTATATCTATGAGCAGTCTTTAATCCATAACATTTAGGTAAAAAAAAAAATGAAATGGATGCAAACCTTTTCCATTTTTTTCTGGCCTGGATGAATTTAGAAGTAATTGAATGTAAACAGACACAAATCCATTTACATCCAGCGGGCTATATTAGGGTAAGACAATTAAAGTTTATGTATACCCAAGTCTATTTTCTATTTTTCAATTGAGTGGGAAAGGGTTAGAATTCCTACCAGGTTTTTCCTGATGTCCCCACTGGTTAGATTCACCCTTGCTATTCTTGCATATATGCTTGCATATATGTCTTGGTGACCATGGTCATTTTGGACAGAAAGTAATGGAAAATACAAAATTGTACAGTTGTCACCAGAACAGGAGGTGTGGGGATGTTCCAATGGGGATTCCTGTTCGGGTGACAGCTGTCTAAGGGGGATTTTCTTTCACTCAGGAGACATTTCTATTCACTTCCTGTTGTGCCTCCAGGGCAGGAAGTTAATGATATCTTACCAAATAATGAAACACGAAATATAACCTTTATTTATTCTGTTAAAAATTCAAGTTTTGACTGGAGAAACACTTATATCTATGAACATTGTAGAACTATACTTCAAAGAATTGTTCTCGAAGGGAACACTCATCTTCCTAAATGTCATATTCCTGGAAATTGGCTAATTGCTATTACTTTTCAAATATAAGGTCCAACCTCTTACATTAAAGGAAGCACAGTGACTTCATAAGTTATACAAAATCATTTTTTTGTTACTGCCGTGCATAGTACCATGCCATGGACCGTAAACAGTTTTACAGAGTTTGTCAAATAACAAACACTTTTCCAGCATTCTGTCTTGTTTCTGGCCAATATGGCATGGTAGACAGCTGTAGCATGCTGTCTGTGCTTGGCTTATACAAAGAGCATTTAGCACATGTAATAAATAGATACCAAGCGGTGAAAAAGGTAGGCAGGGCGCAAAGATCTTGGCCAGCATTAGGACTAGACAAGATGGTCTTCCTGCAGCTGATTGGGTGACATCTCATTCCAAATCCCCTGAGACTAGTAGATCTTCAGAGACAGTAGTATATTAAATGATTCTACACTACAGATATAAAACTATGAGGCATTAGAAACAAGAGTCCCTAAAAACTCCTCATATACCAGGAAGGACACAACGTGAAGTATTCCCGAGAAAGAGAAGATTTTTCAATGCACTGCTTAGGCACAATTATCATTACTAAAATATTCATATAATATACCAAATATTCACTTTTTGAGTTCAGTTCCACTTTAAAGCAGAACTGCTTTAAAGTAATCCCTTAAAGAGGCCTCCTATATCAGAAACATAGTGAATGAAGGATACCTATAAATAGTGAGCAAAAGTAAACACACTTTGTAACAATTAAGCTTTAGAAATTTACCATAAAACCCTAAATGAGATTAATCCATATCACCAAACGCCATGGAACATGTTTTTGAATGTGCTTGCACATTAAATCCACATTATGGGGGATTAAAGCTAAATATGAAAGAAGAAAAAATACTTTTTTATTTTATGCTCTGAGGGTGATAAAAATGAAAATGGATCAAAACAGCTTCATTTTATCTTTCAAGGAAAATACCTGTAATCCTGAATTTCTGAAGTGTCAACTCTCTAGAAAATAAACGTCTATCAACTTACAAAATAAAGCTGTGTATTCTTTAGATCTCTGAATAAAGCATAGGGCAATTGGATACCAATACACTCACTATAGAATATTCTAGTTGCAAATAAATTACAGCATGGATAATGACGCTTTCCTAAGGGTACCTGCATGATTATGTAGCGCTACTCCCAAAAGAGCCGCTGGTTAAGATGGATCTTCTGTTCCTGGCCTCAACCTCCTCAAAGACCTCAGCCCTTCTGACACACCTGTCTGAGTATACAAACCCACAATATTGGGGGATATCACTAACAACAGTACTGAATACCCAGCAGAAATGCAGTTTCATGAATACACATGCACTCAGCCAGTTTGAGAAAGACAAAAAAAACCTTGTTATATTGTCAGTTACGAGTATACAAAGATAAAGAGATCAAATGAATGGTGACCTGTGAAATACACTTTGATATGCAAGATAATTAGCACAAAGAATACAACCCAATTGTGAGGTGACACCTGCTATCCAGATCAGCATAAACAGTAGCTGTGTAGAAGTAATCAGTAATAGGATTTGTACTGTACTGTCAAAGTGCACTACCTGTGCCTATGCTAGACCTAAGACCATTTGGTAAGCACTGTCAAAGCTTAATAGATGAGGAATAGGTGAAAGGTGGTTGGAACAAGGTTTGGTGGGCACATAATATGACAGGGGCGGTCCTTATGATTTTTCTTCTACCAGCTATCATTGGGGCCTATCACGCACCTGGTGGAGACTGTAATGTTGTGGAGGCCTCTCTTACACCTCCCGCTTAACACTCCTGAAGGTGGAGACAGAGAGTGTAAAGGCAAGGACTGACACGGTACAGAGTCAGCAGGCAGATCAGATGCAGTAAACAAGACAAGGTTGGAGTAGTAGGTAACAGAGCTAGAGCGAGAGCAGAGGTGGAGTCCAAAGGAATGCCGGGTCACACACGAGTAAGCAGGTACAGCAGATCAGGTCTTGGGAACACAGGAACAAGCTAAAGACCAGTCAGCAACTGATCACAGTGATGGATCAGTTTAAATAGGCCACTGGGCACCAAGTGCTAATTGGTATGTGCACGTGCACAAATATGTCACTGAACTGTCACTGCATAAGTGACATTAGTCTTTCACTCATTAATATTAGCATGTGTGAAAGGTGCATGAGCATGAATCTGCACTGACCTTTTGGTGCTAGAAATCAGGTTTACACTACAGGGACCTTTAAGGAGGGCTGGAGCACTTACCAACAGTCTTAACTAAACTGCATGTGGTTAGTGTAAGCTGTGGAAGTGAAGTAGTCTCTTGAGCAGATAGACAGTAAATGCAGGTCAACAGTGACAGCTCAGTAAAACCAAAGTATATAACTAGTTCAGGTGCGGTGTAGGTCTGCTAGGGGTGCAAGCTAAGGCTACGGGAGATGCAACAGGTGAAAAGTGTATTTGGCTTCCTGCACAGTCTCTGCCAGCAGTATTAATACTGGGGCAATAGCCCTGTTACCAATTCCAGGGTACAGCTGTGGATGTTCTTGGAGGAAAGGGGACCCCTTGGACTCTCCCCAAAGCTTCCAGCAAACAGCAATGGTAACTGGAGGCAGTAAGCACTCCAATGCAGTAATTTACCAGATGTCCTC